>NC_092411.1:85260178-85563208 GCF_040894005.1 Engystomops pustulosus
CGTGTTCGCACTGGTTTCATCCGGGTCCTCCGGCTTCCTCCCACACCCCAAAACATACTGGTAGATTAGACTGTGTGGTAGTCATATATTAGTAGTAAAGTTTGATTGTCTGTAGGTAACACTTAGCAAATAGGGACCCAATGTATCAGCAAATAGCCTTGACTTTTAAGGGTGTTCCTGAGTTAAAAGTCAGGTAATCATGAGATATGTCATTAATACAAGCAGTCCCCGGGATATGTACAAGACAGATTCCATAGGTTTGTTCTTAAGTTGAATTTGTATGTAAGTCAAAACTGTATATTTGATAATTGTAGATCCAGACAAAAATGTTTTTTTCCCCAGTTACAATTTTAGTTTCAAAATTTTTGGCTGTAATGGCACCAAGGATTATCAATAAAGCTTCATTATAGACACTTTACAGCTGATCAGTGCAGTCTGGGACTAAAGAAAAGCATCCAGAGAGCTTCACCAGAGGTCACAGGGGCAGAGGGGGCCATCTTTAACTAGGGGTCGTCTCTGAGTCAGGTGTCCTTAAGTAGGGGACCGTCTGTAGATGATAGGTGCGGGCTGCAGCTCTGGGATCCATACCAATCTCAGGAACAGTAGTTTGCCATGCATGGACACCCATTCTTCATTTATGTTTATGGAAGCACCAAAAATAGCATATATAGTGTCGCGAACCAGTGAGAGGATCAGGACATGATTTATGGTTGTAAGCAGAACCAGGATCACTATGGCAAAGACAATACTATTCATGGGTCTTTGGAATGGTTCCTTCTATTGTACAGCTAACACAACAACAGTTGCTGCAGTAGAATAGGCTTCAACCCTACATTATGTGGACATAAAATCGTGTGAAAATGATAGGCTCCATATTAAGCAACAACAATATCTAGCCGTAGCAGCATTTAAATTATGTTTTGTGTTATAAAATAGTTACAATAATATTCAATAATATGTAAGTACAGGTCAAACTGTAAAACAGTTATTAAACACATAGGTCACACTATTTTGGGGTCCAAGTGTACAGACGTATATTATTGGCTTCAAATGAGAACAGTGTTTTTTTCTCTGACATGTACAAATGTTACAGTGAGTAAAGCTAAATAATTTTTTAATGTAGAATGCAGGGTCATGGAGTTCTAGTACTACACATATAGACCTTGGAAAAGTAGAAATATACTGTGCCCATTCTGGGGACAAGGAATAGAAAAAACATTTTGCAGAGATGCAGGACAGGAATAAACACACAAAAAATACATACATGAAAATGTCAGTTAAACAGCATTAACTTTTTTCATCCAGTCCAAAAAAAGTTAATAGGTTTCCAATGAAATAGTAATTAAATTCTAATTTCCTTTAGACTGAAAAGTAGGTACTTGTCTAGCCGACTCCTGGGACATAGCAGCAATCCCTTGAAGTGGTTATACTTAAGACTGAAAGCTGCGGAGAAAGACGTAGGCTCTCTAAGCGGTGACAGGTTGATAAACTGCCTATTTATTACTAGTAAATAAAGAACACTGGGCTGTAATATGGAAAACGTCTCTCCCTTGTGGTTATGGGATATATTCAGTGCAGTGTTTCACACTCTTTAGGCGTAAGTGTCCACAGTTAAAAACATTTTTTTCTCCTTCTCAATTATGGACTTAAAATAGTTATATAGACTATCCTTAGTCCAGGTGAACAATTTGAGATTGGTAGAGTCAACCAGGTAAGGTGGTGAACAAATGGCCTGTCTGAGGCTCAGTCCCATCCTAGCAGAGCAGTTTCTTCATTTTACAAGTCTTGGGCAACCCGTTTCACACATTATAGATGTTTCTGCCTCAAAATAGTATGACGATACAATAAATCATACATTTTAATCACAGGTTGTTGTATAGATTTTTTCACATGCAATAGACTTGTATCAGAAATTTCTGTGGCTGAAAATCAATTCTATTCATGGGATTGTATGTCTTGTAAGCTCTTTTCACATAGATATTTGGATATACCCTTATAGATATATAATTTAATACGTTTTCATTAGCAGACTATTCATAGTGTTCTAAATCCATAGGGTAAGTTAGAAATGTCCTGTTACACAGGCCCAAGACACATTTCCCTTTCCACAGCACCACTAACAAGTGTCTGATTTCTAGGATTCAAACAGCTGGGGTCTGCAGTGAACCAGAACCAGAACAACCACGTCCAGGAATTCCAAAAGATGAGAATGTAGCCGAGGTCCTAGATTCGAGCCTAAGCTCCATTCTATCTGGAATTCAACAGAGAACTTTCGGTCCCTCATTATCTCAATTGCTTGGGGGCCCAGTGCTTTTATCCTCTGATCTGACACTTATCCCAATAGCTGAAACCTCAGGGCAAAAGATTAGTCCAGGAGGCTGCACACAACTTTACCACATAGGTATCTTTCAGCAGCTCACATGATTTAACGATGCAGCTAAATGCCAAGTTCTTAAAACAGGGTCTTAAAATATGAATATGATATCAGTATCCCAAATCTATATGTATTGTTAAAACAGAATTTAAAAAATACATATTTTGTAACAAGACAGTTGCTCTTTTTCATGGTTTTTTGTTGTCCGACAAAAGTATGTATGGCAATGGCTTCAAATATTTTTCCCTTTAGATCTTATATATATTATTTGATTTCATATCATAGCATATCAAACTCCTGCTTCAACCCTCAGATATTTCTTGTCATCTCTAAAATGGACAATGACCAAGATTTTACTGGCACTTCTCATCAATATTTAATAGCAAAATGATCAGATCCTTGTGATTGATGAGGGAGGAGGGGGTCATATTTCAACAATTTGTGGATATAATGTACTAAATAGTGCATTATTATATCAGCATGTCAGCAGTATCGGACAACACCTAAAGCATTGCACAGGAAGCATTGCATAGGAACAGTATGAGGAATAGTGCTCTCAGAAGCAGGAGACTGGAGCAGGTTACATTACTTCTGCAATGTTTGAATTCCCACATTGCCTAAAGTATGCACAAAAAACAGATGGCTTTGATGGCATTTGATGGCACCAAAGGAGAGGAAGATGGTGGTTAGTAATAATAATTCCTTTATTTATATAGTGCACACAGATTACGCAACGCTGCACACAGCTTGCCAAATCAGTCCCTGTCCCCATGGGGCTCACAATCTAATCAACCTACCAGTATGTTTTGAAGTGTGGGAGGAAACCAGAGGCCCTGGAGGACACCCACGCAAACATGGAGAAAAAATACAAACTCTTTTCAGATGTTGACCTGGGACTTGAACCCAGGTCCCCAGTTTTACTACAGAATGCAGTGGTAGCCATAATGGTTAAGAGTGCCAAGAATTTTAAATAAATTGCCTACAATTATCACCAGTAGTGATGAGCAGACCGGTTAAAATTTGAGTACAGACGAATCAGGTTAACCCATTTTTTAAATCATAACATAAGCCACTGGTGCGGCATTTAAACTGCTGCGGTCATGTACAGTGGCACTAACATGCTGGCAGCCCTGTGCTTTCCCATTTTTTGGAGGGTCATCGCTCCCAATAAGGTAATGAATTGTCATTTCCTTTAACCTAGTTGAGTTGTTCTTGCCACAATTTGGTTTACATGCCAGCATGGAACTGTATACGAATCCTACTTCTACAAAACTGAACTGACAGTCTAAAATTATAAATAGGAAATTTCACAAGATAAACTTCATCTATTGGATTATAGGCAGCTAAAATAGGTTATTAAAGTTACTTAGCACATACTTTATCTTTAACTTAAATATAGGACACACTCCAGCACCAAGAATATATATTATTATATACCTGAAAAGATCCTGTAAACAAGAGCCATAATACCACTACATATAACAAAAAATAATTATTTCAGAAACATATCTTACCTGCATTCATTCCAATTAGGAATCTCCCAACAATCAAAAGTTCAAATAATCCAGCTGGCCGCGCCACTCCCATGAAGAGAGCAGCAAGAATGGCTACAACATTATTCACCAATAAAGTCTGTTTTCTGTAATACAAATGAGCAGACAATGTAGACATGCAGGAGGTCAGCATCTATCTAAAAGTTATTAAATTCATTATATTCAGGGTGGAATATTTATCACCATAATGTCTGGTGTCTTGTACCAACTTTGAGACTTAAAGAAAATCTACCTTCAAAATCAAGTATGATAAACCAGGGACACTGAGGTTCCAAGCAACATGTCCACAAATGGCGTCCATCTATGGCTCACGGCTGCCATAGATGTGCACTGTGCAGCTGCTCTGCTCCCTATGCTTAGGTGTACATTGAGCATGATTCATAGATCCATTTACCGTGACTGTGGTAATCTTCTTATATTTGTTATCCATGGTGAAATTGCTTGTGATATTCCTTTACACCCGGCAGGGACTCATAGGAAACCTCTGAATGGGGCCCTTTCCTGCTTAAATATATATGAACATACATACATTTATACACTATTACACACATATAGAGCATATATACATCACACACCGACAGTGCCATATACTGACATACAGCATATATACACACATACAGTATATACACATCATAGATAAACATATAGTATAAGCCGAGACCCCAAATTTTAACATAAAAAAACTGGAAATAGCAATCCAGCCCCTGTAGTATACAGCCAGCCAGCCCCCTGTTGTATATACCCATCCAGCCCCCTGTAGCAAATAGCCTGCCAGCCCCTGTAGCATATAGCCTGACAGCCGCTGTAGTATATAGCCCTCCCCCTGTAGTAGATAGCCAGCCACCTGTAGTAGATAGCCAGCCAGCCACCTGTAGTAGATAGCCAGCCAGTCACCTGTAGTAGATAGCCAGCCAGCCCTGTGTTGTAGATAGCCAGCCATCCCCCCAGTCCCCTGTAGTAGATAGCCTGCCCTTAAAAAAAATAAACTCGGTACTCACCATTCCGACGGTCCAGGCACCTCCTTTTTTATCTTCATGTGCACGGCAGGTCCGCGGCAGCTCCGTGGTCAGTGCCTCTTCTTTCTTCAGCCCGGCACCAGGACCGCGACAGGCTCCATGCACATGGCCTGGCTGGCGCACAACTGTGATGTAAGCCACTACTGACATCACAGAGTGCGCCGGCTGAGCTGTGCGCACGGAGCCGTCGCGGTCCTGGCACCAGTCTGAAGAAAGAAGAGGTGCTGACCACAGAGCAGCCGCAGACCTGCTGCACACATGAAGATAAAAGAGGAGCTTCTCGGGCTGTTGGAATGGTGAGTACTATATACTGAGTATAAGCCGAGTGGGGAATTTTCAGCACAAAAATTATGCTGAAAAACTTGGCTTATACTCGAGTATATAGGATATGTTATATACATATTACACTGCACAATGTATATAAAGGTGCACCTAATCCATTCTTTAGTGTCAGGTTGGATTATAGAGTCCTCTGACACTATGGGCCCAATAGCGGCTGCTATTGCTGCTACCCCTGTAGTTACGCCCCTGGAGTTTGGATATAATGGGTCCCATTATTTCCAAACTCTTATGGTGTAGAGCAGGGGTCAGGAGAGAGCCATGAACGCCACATATTTTAAAATGTTATTCCGTAAGAGCCGTACCATATGCACATGCTCCCCAGTAGATAGGTAGTCCCAGTGTCACGGGTACCCCTGCGATCTAGGTCTCAGATTGTAGGCACACCCGTGGCCCCTCTCAGTGGCAGCGCCCCTTTCCGAGCACACTAAACCCACCAATTTCCGGCTCCAGTCCCGGCTGGCCAGCATGCGGGCACCGGCACTCGCAGATTTAAATGGCCAGAGCGCTGCTGATTGCCGCTGCCCACTTCCCAGGTTCCTAGATAGGTAACCACAGCACACGCCCCCAGTATATAGGTAGCCACAGCACATTCTCCCATTAGATAGGTAGCCCCAGCACATACTCCCAGTAGATAGGTAGCCACAGCACATACTCCTAGTAGATAGGTAGCCACAGCACATACTCCCAGTAGATAGGTAGCCACAGCACATACACCCAGCAGATAGGTAGCCACAGCACATACTCCCAGCAGATAGGTAGCCACAGCACATACTCCCAGCAGATAGGTAGCCACAGCACATACTCCCAGTAGATAGGTAGCCACAGCACATGTCCCCAAGTAGATAGGTAGCCACAACACATGCCCCCCAGTAGTCACAGAAAAAAAAAAATTCACTTACCAGCGCTCCCTGCAGCCAGCTTCTCATCGCTCCCACGCTCTTCTCTTTGATCCAGGCGATGGCGCCTGGATAGTACAAAGGACGTAGGCAGCGGTAACATAGCTGCCTGTGTCCGGTGATCAGTCTAAGAGACACACAGCAGCCATCACTATTTATTAGTGATCTGTCTGAGAGCCAGATGCAGCCAACAAAAGAGCCATATCTGGCTCCCGAGCCATAGGTTCCCTACCCCTGGTGTAGAGTAATATCACAAGCAATTCTATTGGCTGTTTTACAACAGTTCTTCATGAGACAACCATGGAAATTCCCAATGAAGACATCATAACGTACACATCTAGAGTGTTGAGTAGATTGGTTATTGTTGGAATCTACTTTCATACCTACACAAATTCTGTAAACTGTAATATATACCAGTAGACTGTCAGCATTACTTAATTCTTTAGGCTTGGTTCACATGGGTGCTTCTATGTTAATGTTTATGTCCCATTAGAGAGAGTCAGTAGCACAGGGGATTAGAAAAGACAGCTGCACCACAGTTGTCTCAATTAGAGAGGCCATTGGCTGTCACTTTTATCGAAGGCCATGATGGGAATAATGTTTTTTTAATATACAAGATTATTAGTGCTTGTTCCTAAAATGCATAGGGTCGCTCTTGTAGCAAAGACAAATTTTTGACATTCTATTACATCACCATTAATTGGAATAATTGTGGTGTCACTGCGGTTAATGTGGATACTGTGGCACCTGGTTTTGCTATTTAGTGCACAATGTATGTGCACCTCTGTTTATGTTAAAAAGGAGCTGTCTACTTACCGGCCAAGCTTTACAGCTGCATGCCCACCTATAAAGGTCCCAACAAGTCCTCCAACTGTGAACACTGAAGCAATTACTGACCAGATGAGTGTTAGTAGATCTTCATGTAATTGTGAGTGATAGCGTGAGTACCAGGTTTCATTAATGAACTTCTGTACATGCTGTAAGGAAGTAAAACGCAAGTAAAATATTCTGATTGACATCAGCACCCCTTTTTTTATATAGACATACAGACTCACAAGGTCCCAGTAAGAAAAAGCTGCGTCCTCTCCTGTTCACTTGTAGCCATTTGTTTACAGTGGCACAGAAGCAGCACTCAGACCAGCTTCCAGCTGGACATTGTGGCCGGCCACGCCCACCTGTCCATATATCTCTATAGGGCGTCTATCTTTAGTCACTAGGTATTTTTGATCATATTTATATTGATGTAATCAGTAATCAGTGTCATTATTCAGCTCAGTTCTCCATGTAATGGGCAAGCTGTGTTACTGCAGCTAAACTCCCAAGTTTTTATGTTCAACATATTTTTTAATTCAAGTCACCATTTTAATAAAATCTATCATAGTAATAAACTGAAGTTTGCTAATTATCTATGTAGAAATCTCCCCATTTACTGCACATGAGAGATAGGATTGCACCTCTACAGAAAACACTTTTTATTACATGAACTACAGTCAAGGAATTATAAACAACTCATCCATGCTTAGTATATACAGAGAAAGCTCATTGGGGACAATGACTGATTTAGCAAGCTCTGTGCAGCAATGCACAATCTGCATAGAATATAAAAATGAAGAATTATTATTATTTATTATTATTATAAAGCTCTCCATAGACCCCAGTGAGTCAGCTCCAGATCATTTATGCCTTCGGCCATCCATCTAAACATTGATAACCTTAACTAAATAAATTATAAATATTAGACAGAATTGCTAAATATACCTATAAATCTTTAATACATGAAAATTAAGGTTAATTTATGTTCTGGATTTAAACATTATTATAAAAATATTTTGATTATTAATTATTCTATCAAACCATTTTATTTTTTTGACACAGTGGGGCTTATTTACTAAGGGTCCGTGGCTGCACTTTTGTAGTTTTTTCTGATGTTTTGGGGATTTGTGCCGCCTGGGCAGGTATTCAACTGGGGATTGTGTCGCACGTGATCGGATTGTGGCGCGGCTGCACTGGCTTTCATGTGAAAGAAATCGGGTGATGGGGTGGTGCGGACTGAGCGAACTTTAGTGAACGCATTTTAGTGAACTCCACAGACCAGGTAAATAAATTTGCCCCAGTGTTTCCTATACACAGTCTGAGATAGAAGTAAGCTTCCGTGTTTTTTGGTATTTGCACAAAGGATGGTGACGTGGATGAAAGATCTGTTATATATATTTACTGAGGTCATATGATCAATCCCATGATCAAAGGCAGAAAGCTACATTGTTGTCATTCCAACATAGGGATCTTTGAGAGTGGAATCCATCCCAATGGGTTTCTGTAATCTCGTGGCCATTAGTTCCCTGTATCCATACATCACAAGTATAGTGCCCCAAGGCACAGTATGATATATTATAACTACAAAGACCACATTTGTTAGTATCGGATCTATGATGTGTATTTGACTAAACAATTGAATTAAACTATTATTTTTAGATTATCTTTCACAAATTAATAATTACACATGTTTTACATAGCTTAAAAGATTTTACTTACTGTGGTAGGTGCATTTATAACTGATAAATTATATCCATATTGAAACGCCCCTCCAATCCCTACAGCACAGACAGCCCAAAAAAGTTTCTTTGTTGGGATCTATAGAAACATAAACATAATTTTATGTACAATTAATTATAATAACATCAAGTAAATTATTGCAAGACCAAGATCAGCAACCAGCCTCCATAATCTAAAGCACGGTATGATTCAAGCAAATGAAAGTTAAAGGTAATCTGCAAGGAGGTCATGATTCCTAAACTATTGAAATTATGCCAACAACACTATGCATATGTGTGTTACAAATTTTCTCTTATTTCTTTTCTTTTTCATATTTATGTGGAATTCAGAAATTTAAATGAATTGGGAACAGGTACACTAATCATCTAGAAGGCTTCTGCTGACACCAGTATCATGCACCAATCAGTTGTCGTGACTGCCTCGTGGCATAAGAACAGATAAAGTAGAAGCTGACAAAAGTATCCATTGTCCATAGAGCAACCACTACTATACAATGAATAAAGCCCTCTGTTTCCTGCTGAGTCCATTATTTAGGTTCTGGAACACTGGGACAACCAAAATAACAGATTTGTGCAGGGTGCAGTTGTTGAATCCATATTGATCATATACTGAGAATAGAACATGATGATGAGAAAAGAATTTGGGACCAGAACAACCCACCTAGATTGGCTAGATTAATATGTCTCTCTATGTACACATATAGGGAGATTTATGAATCTAGTTAAGCCAGGCAGGGAGAAGCCAGCATTGAACTACCCAATCACTAGCTTCTGTGTTCCCAGTGCAACATCCCTCACCGGGGCTTAGCCTTTTCTTGTTGGCCTGGAGGCAGCCGGGGCACAGAATACCAGAGTGGCTGGCCTATGCGGCCTAGGCATGCTGTGGTCATGGTGCTTAGTACAGGGACCAGAGGGCTGACCTACAGCCTGGCAGGTCTCCAGCAGGTGGTGTGTGTAAGAAATTTGTAGGGAGAGGCTGATGCAGTGTTTTTTTTTACCTTGGGCAACCCCTGAGGTCTGTAGGATGAATCCCTGGGTGATGGATGGGGAAGCCCATGGTGGTAAGCATCCTCGATCCAGGCATCAGATGGAGGCTACGATGAGCAAATCAACCTAGCAATGGCCAAACACGATGAAACAGCAGCATTCTTGGATGCTGAAGTGGTCAGTTGGTCCACAGGAAAGGTACACACAGTCTGATAGCTGCAGGCTGGGCTGGTTCAGGTAGAACTGAGTCCAAGAAGTGGAAGCTGCAGTTCTAGGCTTACGTCTCCAGACTTGCCCTGTGTGCCAGGCAGTAGGCCTGAGGCACTAGAAGTTCCTGGGATGACTGGCTGTGGCAGCACTGAAGGTGTGCTGCTCTCTATGTCTCTTCACTGACACTGACTGATTGAACTGTGTGCTCTCACCCAGCAGGAGTTTTTTTTTACTCCCCCTGGTTCAGGTGGTAGCACTTCTCCAATCACACTCCAGCTTTCATAACAGACAGATCATTGGCTAATTACATACACCAATTAACTGTTGCCTTGCCAGGCAGCATCTACAACTGCAATTACACAATGGGGGTCATTTACTAAGGGCCCTTAGTCATTTACTAAGGGATTTTGGCGCACGTGAACGGATTGTGGCGCATTGGGTGGCGGCATGCACGTGACGGAAATGGGGGGGCGTGGCCGAACGAAAACCCGACGGATTCGGAAAAACCGCCGCATTTTTTTAAAAAAAAGTGTCGCAGAACTTGCACTTACCTTCACCAGGAATAGGCCGCTGAACTTCAGGGCATTCCAGCGGGCCTCTGGGAACTTCAGCGCAGCAGCGCCACCTGGTGGACGTCGGAGGAACTACCTTAGTGAATCCCGGCCGGACCCGAATCCACCGCAGAGAACGCGCCGCTGGATCGCAAATGGACCGGGTAAGTAAATCTGCCCCAATATCTCAGTTCTAGAAACTTCCTAGAGGGTTCATAACTCCCCTTAACAGCTCTTGACCTGGAGAGGGCGCTATTTACAAGTACCAGCCTGCCTATGCATTGAAAGGGGTGTTGAACCAGCTTGTTTGTAAAATATGTTTTTTTTTTCTGAATGCTACAGTCTTACGGAGTTAAACATTGATTTTTGTAAAGGAGGCATCATATAACCCTTTTATCAATTGAAACAGATCAGGGTTTCAGTTACATCTCTATTAAGAAATTCTGTCTTCCATTACTCCATGATGGCACTGCATACAGTACTATTGTCAAAGTGATGAAAAATTTTACATAACCAGAGTAAACATTGACTTCATCAATGCAGTCCTTCATATAACAGTATAGAGAGAAGGCATTTCTTTACAAAGCATGTCATTATATAATGTTGTCAAATAATCATGCATTGTGTAATAACTAAGTGTTTTGCTGTTCCTCTGTAATTGTAATAAAAACTTGAGAACAGGGATTTACAAATTAGAAAGGAAATGCATTTACACACTCTAATACTGCTGACAGTGCTGCCAGTAATAGATGGTAAAGGAACCTGCCTTTGATGAATAGTATACCCCATTGTGTTGTTATGCTTCTTAGGACCTTGCTTTTATGAAAAAATATGCAAATGAGCCTGGGGTCCATATATGCCAATGGAGCCTAAAGCCCCTCAGGCTCAATATTTTTTTGTGAAAATAAGCACCCACGAAGTTAAAGGGAGGGCAGATCCTGACAGAGATCACACATGAACATGTAAGTGTGCTTGGTTTACAATCCTTCATCCTGGTGGTAGATTCCCTTTATCTCCTATTTTTCCAATGCTTTGCAGGTTTCTTCTGATCAGCTAAGTACCATATGCAACTACTTTCTTTGTGTCAAGAACCAGGACAACAATATATATAATACTTTTGACCCTTTACAAGATATGTTATCAAATCAGACAACCTCTTTAATTGGTAAATATCTGATAGAAATTCCACAAACCTGGAGTGGACAAATTACAGGAAATCCGAGATAGATACGTGTTCACAGTAGTACACAGAAAACTGTCAAGCCAATAACAAACAAGGCTGTGACAGGGAAAGTGGGGTCACACTGGGAGATACACAGCACTGAGAGACAAACAACAGATACAAACAGACAAGCGGAGTTGGCCAGAACTGGGTTTAAACTAAGATGGCACCAAAGGATCAGAATCAAAAAGCTATAGAATGGTCGATTAAACATAGTTGAAGTCCCATACACAGAATAACAAAAAAAAAGAATAGTAAAAGCAAAGGCAAGGAAAAGGACTGCAATAACCATCACACTCTGAAGGCACCAACAGAATATAAAGGGAGTAATGGACACTGCCCCCAGCGCTGACTGGTTCAGCCATCCATTACTCAAGTCACAGCTGCATACAAAACAAACTCAAACTCACACCCAACTTTCCCTAAGGAAAGATCAGAAAGGTAGCTGTCAATCACAGGCAGCTCTAGGTGTGGTTTTCAAGCACAGAAGCCTGAAATCTGATCCCATTTAGAGCAAATAGCGAGTTCTGATAACAACAAAACAACTTGCAGTATGAAACATGTTAACTCAATGCAAGAGTTAATTGAGGATGGAAAACCCATGGAAAAACCTAGTGAAAAGTCATTTAAAAGAACATCTCTCCAAATAACATTAAAGCCAGTTGGACTTATAAAAGTAGCGACAGGCATTTTTGTTTGTCATTAGTTAAGAAAATCCATTCCCTTTGGATCAATGGAAAAATTCACACAAGTGTTCTCAATTTAGGTTTAGGATATTTACAGCAAGTTGGATAAATCCTCAATATGCTGGCACTTCTGGCAAAATACCTGGGGTCCATTTGATGATAAAAGAAGAAAAGTGTGGAATGTGTATCTTCCTTATATCCCCCGCATGGAATATTTCCTTTCCACTGGACCATAAACCAGGGGCATATCTAGAGGGGGTGCAGATGCTGTGATTACACCCAGGCTAAGGTTGGTACACAGCGGCTTAAAGTAACATCTCTAACCATAATGCAATCAAATGCATTAAAATGATCTCAATTATTTCACATTCTTCACTTAAATAAGGTAGAAGAAAAGTACTGTTTTGTACACACTTCTTCTCTTTGGTCTCTGAAGGCCTTACATGTAGAGATGGATACAGGCTTTATTATGTAGCAAAAAAACAACACTTTCATTTGCATGTATCTGTTATAAGATTGCTCTTTAATGATGAAGCAAAAGCTTCATTTTTATAACTGGTGATGACTATCACATGCCTGGATATTATAACACAACTGTATTCAAAATTACTGTAAAGATCACTCTCTGTAAATAAACTTCAGCAAGATATCCTCATAAATCCAAGATAATCAAATGAACACAGTTTTGGTAAATAACACTATCATTATCTCAGACTGTGAAAAATGCTATTTTTTTAATTCCAGGATTGTAGCTGGACTTGTAGCACTGGATGCGTCTATTTAAACTGCTGTGTTCTTTGACCTCTGCATTCAAATTGCTCCCTCTCCATGCTCATACTCTCTACTATAATACCTAACCAGAAGCCTGGTACAGTGCTTTCTTAGAGCAGAGGGGATGGACTGTGCTGTCACATAACACACCCAGACACATTAATATTTTGTCACCCATTTGTTTGGATGTGCACTGTTACTACCTGCAGTACAGATTCACACTGCCTCACATAAAAGGGAACCTACCACCACATATTTACCTATAAAGATAGATTGGGTGGTAGGTACATCTAAAGGAAGTGAGGATAGCCCTTTTAAGGGCCATATAGCTTGTTAAGCAAAAAGAAAGCTCTAAAACAACTCTGTATACAAAAAATAAAAATGTTATGCCTTAGAACATGGCGATGAGAAATCAAATCAATTACTCAATAAATGCATTCTATATTCTGCAAAAGACGTCAACCATTAAAAAGCTATATAAATGGGTTATCGTCGTAATCGTGGTGACCCATAAATTAAAGATAACAATAGCTAAAACCCCTAAACCAGAATTAATGATTTTCTTAACCCCACCAAGAAAGAGTTAATACAATCTTATCAATTTGCTAATTAAACCTCCTAAATGATGTACTGTATATACTCGAGTATAAGCCGACCCAAGTATAAGCCGAGGCCCCTAATTTTACCTCAAAAACCTGGTAAAACGTATCTTTTTTTTACTTGAGTATAAGCTGAGTTTGAGTTTTCAGCACATTTTTTGTGCTGAAAAACTAGGCTTATACTTGAGTATATATGGTACTTGAAAAGTGCCTCTCATACTGGAAAATATAAGCCCATGCAGCAATTTACTGTAGAAGGCTCATGTGACATCAACACTGAGCGTCTGTATCAGGGCTACAGCACTGGGCATACCTGGGCAAGTGGCGGGACCCAGAGTTGCTGGGGAAGCCCACATAATGCTGTACATAAGGAATCCATGAGGGTGAGGGGGGCTGTATCTAATGAATCCATAGGGGGTGAGGAGGGCTATACATAAAATAATCATGAGGGCAATGTATATAAAATAACTATATAAAATAACCATGAGGGTGATGTTTGTGAAGATAAACTAGGGAATATTTTAGGGAACATGGGACTGTTTTAGTTTCTGAAGAGCAAAATTATAAAATGAAATATCCATGTCTGTAAAAGTTAAACTTTAGCCTCCTCTCCTGCTGTATACAGACTTCATAACTGGTTTCAGACAAACTGTTTACTTAATGGGGTATGAAGAGGGGGAGAATATAGGACAAATGAGATTTTTTTATTTAATAATTTGTAATATTATATAATATCAACTCAACTACTGATTTCTGCATTCAAAAAAATAGCGTGGTCTCATCTGAGTGTCTTAGTTAGGTGTCACGTCTACGCCTGCTGTCTCCTCTATCCATGCTGGTAGGATTAGGAGACACTGAGTTTTGTGCAATCCTGCAGTCTGAACTAGGTTCTATGGCTGTCTGACCTGATGTCAGCCACACCCCTCACTGATTTTGTCTTGCAAAAGTTAACACTGGACCTGTAATTGCTTGCTCCTTCCACCTGTGGCAGGGCCTACGTACCCTATAAGCTTCCAGTTTAGCCTGGACTCCTTGCTGGTCAAACTGCTATCTTGCTGTGTTCACTGGCTCTCTTCTATTCTCTAGTTTCTGGTTTTTGATCTTTTGCCTGTACTACTCTATTTGGATTGCGATTTGGTTATTGTTATTTCCCACTGTTGCCGACTCGGATTGTATTGCACTGTTGCCGACTTCGCCTTATTGTGTTTTTCTGTCTGTATTGTTACATTTTCACACCTTACCCAGGGAGGGAACGTCGCCCAGTTATTGGCCTCCGTTAAAAGGGGACCCAATAAGTAGGTAGGGAAAGATTGGGGGTCTCAGTGCCAGGGCTCACTGTCCTTGTTTGTGTCCTGCCATTACATTAGGTGTCTAATCTAAGATCAAAATGTTTTGTAATGTCTATAACAACCCTATTTTAATGTCGTACCTATATGTATATTGTTTGTGTTGGCATTATCCCAGCATGCCACCATGGCTACTCGTGTACCATCACCCTTCCATTCATGAAACTGGTAAAGGTCTTGCCCAATTATGCCATCTATGACTAGAAACATTTAATTGTAAATCAAGACCATAGCAGTAAAAGCAAAATAACAAAAAATTTAAGTGAATGACTGCACCAAATGATATTATTTCTGGTGCCATATTTTTGACTGTGCTAGGTTCTGATACTGTATATTTCGGTACTATGCTTTGGTCTGGTATTAAGCTTAGTTCTGTTGCCGTATGTAAGTTCTGTGTGTGATTCCAGCACTATATTGGTTATTGAGCATTGAGCTTGTCTCTGTTGTCTCTTGCACCCTGCTGAGCATCACATGTTGGCTGGATGTGGTGATGGGAAAATGCCATTTTGCCCTGGTATCTGATAACAGATAAGAGTATGGCAGGCTAGTCAAAACATTTCCTTCAGCACAATTTTGCAACAAAATACCCATTAATTAAAGTAGCCAGCTTATTAATGAAATCTTTATACATTCAAGAAGAATGTTATCAAATCATCTGATTCTTCAAAGCAACAAGCAAAAAGCATTAGCCCTGAGGTCAACCAATTTTCCATGTAGTTAGTCATACGTGTTATAATTTAAAGCAATTAACCCCAAATTTCAGTCTCATTTCAAGAATAGAAAGTAATGGCTGCAAACTTCTCTGATTATGCTTTTGGTTATTAAAAAAATAACAGAGGGGCGAAAAGGTTTGTATACCACCTTGTTTCTATTGTTCTATTGTTTTCTTACTTATTCAGCTTTCTATGGAAATTAGTGACTATGATTATACACAGAGCATTAAGAGATGACATTGTGTGCTTGATTAGGCCCAGAGCCATCACCTTTTCCAACTAACCCCCTCCTATCATTTTGCCAGGTCTGATAGGGACAGGACAAAGCAATATCTAGCTCCCCCCTTTTACAGCGTGCACTGATAAAAGGCTTTGCTACATAAATGACTACACTTTGATCAGAGCTTTTGCTGACCATTAGGAATGCAGCAGTGGTCAACCAGTAAACTGCTACAGCTTTTACTCAGAGCAGAGGGTAGGGACTATGGAGAAGTTCAAAACTCAGAGTCAAAAGCAGAGACGTTTAAGCACTTTTTCCCCCAATGCAACTGGAGTATATATAGATCCATTTTACACAGTACTACAGCTATAAGCATACACGATGGTATGTTTAAATAGCTCTGACAGGCAACTACCTAACACTGTCCATAGCTATGCATGGCCAAACTGTTGACAAATTTGTCTTTAATATTGACACTATTAGATAAATACAAGAGCTCAGCTGCTATCATGGAATCCATATTTTGTTTTTTCTTTTAGTATCACGAGCCAGAGAAAGAACTTCCACAATTGGAGACCATTCAGCTACATTTATGGTGGCCAAACCCCCTTGAATAGTTTTTCGGTAGAAAACCCAATGAGCCAAAAGCTGTTTCACTCAAACTGTACCTCAAACTCAACCTCTACCACCTCAACCATGAAAACAAATCCAACATTTGTAAAGCGTTAGGGAATTTGATGGCACTATACACTCACTGGCCAATTTATTAGGTACACCATGCTAGTAACGGGTTGGACCCCCTTTTGTCTTCAGAACTGCCTCAATTCTTCATGGCATAGATTCAACAAGGTGCTGAAAGCATTCCTCAGAGATTTTGGTCCATATTGACATGATGGCATCACACAGTTGCCGCAGATTTGTCGGCTGCACATCCATGATGCGAATCTCCCGTTTCACCACATCCCAAAGATGCTCTATTGGATTGAGATCTGGTGACTGTGGAGGCCATTTGAGTACAGTGACCTCATTGTCATGTTCAAGAAACCAGTCTGAGATGATTCCAGCTTTATGACATGGCGCATTATCCTGCTGAAAGTAGCCATCAGATGTTGGGTACATTGTGGTCATAAAGGGATGGACATGGTCAGCAACAATACTCAGGTAGGCTGTGGCGTTGCAACGATGCTCAATTGGTACCAAGGGGCCCAAAGAGTGCCAAGAAAATATTCCCCACACCATGACACCACCACCACCAGCCTGAACCGTTGATACAAGGCAGGATGGATCCATGCTTTCATGTTGTTGACGCCAAATTCTGACCCTACAATCCGAATGTCGCAGCAGAAATCGAGACTCATCAGATCAGGCAACGTTTTTCCAATCTTCTACTGTCCAATTTTGATGAGCTTTTGCAAATTGTAGCCCCAGTTTCCTGTTCTTAGCTGAAAAGAGTGGCACCCGGTGTGGTCTTCTGCTGCTGTAGCCCATCTGCCTCAAAGTTCGACGTACTGTGCATTCAGAGATGCTCTTCTGCATACCTTGGTTGTAACGGGTAGCAATTTGAGTCACTGTTGCCTTTCTATCAGCTCGAACCAGTCTGCCCATTCTCCTCTGACCTCTGGCATCAACAAGGCATTTCCGCCCACAGAACTGCCGCTCACTGGATGTTTTTTCTTTTTAGGACCATTCTCTGTAAACCCTAGAGATGGTTTTGCATGAAAATCCCAGTAGATCAGCAGTTTCTGAAATACTCAGACCAGCCTTCTGGCACCAACAACCATGCCACGTTCAAAGGCACGCAAATCACCTTTCTTCCCCATACTGATGCTCGGTTTGAACAGGAGATTGTCTTGACCATGTCTACATGCCTACATGCACTGAGTTGCCGCCATGTGATTGGCTGATTAAAAATTAAGAGTTAACGAGCAGTTGGACAGGTGTACCTAATAAAGTGGCCGGTGAGTGTATAAATAAAGATTATTATTATAACATGCCCTAGCCTTCTTCTTTAATGGTATTCTGATTTGTAAAGTTCTACAGAATATAGCAACAATGAAGATATAAATAAAAATATTATCCGACATGAAATGAGAGTTGATGCCCCAACTAAACATATGATAGTTGTTCAGCCCATCTGATATCAACAACTTCAAATGACTTTATCAAGGTGGGAGAATGAAGGGTTAAATATATATACTATGTTCCAAATTATTATGCAACTGATATGCATCTCTGATTTTTCTAAATGGTGTATGCAAATGAAAGTCAAATAGAGTATAAATCGAACTTTATTGAACAAACCGCCCAATGATAACAGTATATTCTTCAAAATTTTTAACAACTCAAAATGTGCAGATCCAAATTATTATGCACAGCAGAGTTTCAAAACATTTTATATGTTGTAAAGAACTGAAAATGGTAACTTGTAGAATTTGCTGGATTACTGTAAGGAAGCAGCTACTAAAATGCCATTACAAATCAGCAAACAGATATTTGAAGCTGCTGGTGCCGCTGGAGTCCCGCAAACCTCATGGTGTAGGATCCTTCAAAGACTTGATGTGGTTTATAAACCTACTATGCGGCCACCCCTAATCAGTGCTCACAAGCAGAAATGGTTGCAGTGGGCCCAGACAAACATTAAAGGGGTTTTCTCATCTGGGCACTCACATTCAGTTTCATTAATCTGCCATATGTAAACATTTCTTCAATTAGATGTTATTAAATAAAATGTTCCTGTGTGAAGATAATTTCTCATAAATGTAGCCATGTTGTCCCTTAGAAACGAGATTGCTTCCTCGGATACGGCCACCTCTGATGGATTGAGTGCACAAAGAAACAAAAGGTTATTGTATATGAAATGTCAGGGAGTTACTACATGTCGCACAGCCACCCTGTGGTAATGATTGCTGAATCCAGGTGGTCAGGCAGGACTCTATGGTGCAAGTCTAACCACCACTGCCAGAGTGTGACGTGGTCGTATCCAAGGAAGCTATCTGGTTTCTAAGGGACAACATGGCTACATTTATGAGAAATTATCTTCACACAGGAATATTTTTTTAATTAACATCCAATTGAAGAAATGTTTACAAAAGGCAAATGAATTTAATTTAAGGCTAATTTTCAAACAGTCTTGTATACTGAGTGCCATGCAACTCTGGATGGTCCTGATGGATGAAGTAGTGGATGGTTGGTGGATGGCAACCATGTCCCAACAAGGCTGCGACATCAGCAAGGAGGTGGCAGAGTCATGTTTTTGGGGCCGGAATCATGAGGAGAATGCTGGTAGGGTTCCTGAAGATGTGAGAATGACCACAACAAAGTATATAGAGTTTCTGACTGGCAAATTTCTTACCATTTTACATGGTACAAATAGAGGAATCGTGCCTTCCGGAGCAAAATCATCTTCATGCAAGACAATGCTCCATCTCATGCTGCAAAGATACCTCTATATCATTGGCTGCTATGTGCATAAAAGGAGAGAATCTCATGGTGTGGCTACCATCTTCAACTGACCACAACCCTATATAGAGAACCTTTAGAGTATTGTCAAGCAAAAGATCTATGAGGGTGGGAGGGAGTTCACATCAAAACAGAAGCTCTGGGAGGCAATTCTGACAAGTGAAGAAATTCAAGCAGAAACTATCCAAAAATTCACAAGTTCAATGGATGCAAAAATTGTGAGGGTGATATCAAAGGGTCCTATGTTACCATGTTACCATGTAACTTGGCCTGTTTGGATGCTGCAAATTCAACAAATTACCATTTTCAGTTCTTTACAACCTATAAAATATGTTGAAACTCTGCTGTGCATAATATCTTAGAATTGTACATTTTCAGGGTTTTTCAAATTTTGAAGAATATACTGTTATCATTCGGAGGTTTGTTCAATAAAATTTGATTTATACTCAGAGATATAATTAGAGATAAATATCACTTTCATAATAAATTTGAATGTGATGTATATTGCTAAATAAAACCAAAAATGTTATCATGAAACAAAAACACTGCATTTGGCATAAAGCAAATATATGAAAACACAAACAATTATATTGCTGTAAAAGCAATCAATAATTCTGAATTTTATCAGAAATGCTTAACATTTTAGTAATAAAGAAGCAATTGAATAGTAATACACATCGTATCCCGAGGCCACCTCACTCCACTGATAAACTTGTGCTTGTGAAATTAAAGAAGTGTACAGGAGAGTAATCATATTATCTATACTTCCCAACAAAATATTAAAATCCTATAATAACCACTTAGTTATTAACCTGTTTTGGGCCCTGGAGGGGTTGCCCTACAAAAGAAACCTGACCACTTGTACTTACAACGATCAAGAGCAGGGGTTACTTTTGGTCCTGCCATGAATGATTATGAGCAGCCCTATAAAAGTGAATAAAGTCCGGGCAGAGAAGTGGACTGGCGCAACATTCTTTCAATTACACGGGGTCCTATTGGTTAAACAGCGATCTACATTCTATCTCCTATCCTCAAGATAGAACATACGTTTCAACCACTGGACAAGTCATTTTTCCCTTGTGGTGTCCCAGACTTTTCTTATTTTTCCATCAATTAACTAGTTTGTTTTTTAACTGTAAAAAAATTTTTGGCAGCAGCATTTACACCCCTTCTTGAGGTTGTATAGCTGTGAAAAAGCAGTAAGGTGGAGTGAAAGTGTCAAAAAGAAGCATAAATACAACTCTCGTCAATGTGTGACATACTTGTATACTATCAGGAGACAAGCTGAATGATGTTTCTAATTACCGAACATTATTTTTCTATATATTATAAGCAAGACATAAAACAATGTGTAGACTAATTGGAAATAGCAATGAAAAGTAAGTATATAACATTGTAAACCCCATCACAGGGGCTGATGTAAAAGGATTATCTGTATAGGATTAATGCTGTATAATACATAATGGAGAAACTATACCGACCGGCCAGGTAAAACAACATCATGTATGTATATATATACAGAAGTTCACTGGATCCTTGTAGATGTTGAATACTCACTATGCATGTGACAGACAAGTATAAGATATGTATGAAACTTTGTCTTACTCTAATTACAGCATTTACTCTAAATGGTTTCTCGTGAGCACACAACTTCCATTCATCCATCTACATTACAGAGAGGTACTGGTCACTTACCCCGCTTCTACTCCTCTTGTGTAATAAGGGCTGATATTCCACTGCTGTCCCCAACATTGCTGTTCCTCTAGCTAAACGAAGAAATGTCTCTGCCCTCCTCTCTCTTTCTCTCCCTTTCAATCAGTGAAAACAATATCCAGCATTATACCATCGGGATAGACCATGCAAATTAAAAAGGATCATGCAGACATAATTTAATACAAGCCGCTTTCACAGCTACAACCTACGCATGTCATTTTTAAGATCATTTGAGTCTATAGGATATATGGTTAATTAGTTCCAAAATCTTAAAACGTACCTTGAACAACTCCATCTTATTTAGCCTCGGATAGGGAGATTTTTACTCTTAACAGCACATGTGGAATTTTCATGTGACTAAGTGTGAAGACGTTTTTTCTTGTGTCTATTATTACACCCTGGCTGCTGTTTCAAAGTTCATGCAAAGAGATGCGAAGGAGCCAACTTTTTCATTATGCCCTCATAATTGTAGATTGGAGATCTTAGATAACAGTTGTATGGGGCTGACAATCACTTTGGCTGTATTCCCAAAGAAACAATTATATAAGTAAAGTGACGTGACATTGGGTTTTTATCATTTTGAGTTGTCTGTGCATTTTCTGACACTTGGTGGGCAAAGTGGGTACTTTGACTCTGCCCATGCAGGGACTCTGTTTATAGGAGCATTTTAGCACAGTACTCAAAACAATGTCCACTCTAGTATGGGGAGACTGAACCTACCTATGGAAATGTGGAGCCTCTATATAAGAAAACACTGGCTCTGCTTAAGGGGGCAGTAGCTTTCAATGGAGAACTGCAATTGTGTTTTGCTTATAATGGCACACAAGATTTGTATATAATGGCACTCTGACACTGTTTTTTGGAATTGCATTAAGGACTCAAGGGTAAACTTTGACTCTGCTTTATGAAATCATTTTGCACGGTTTATAGAACACTATGCTACTGCTCTAAGTACACTATAGCAATGCATGACACTGTTGCTCTTACTCTTCTGACATTTACAGAGCACTATGGCATTATTTATAAAATTTGGGGGAGGTAATGCATGTAATTAATGGGGGTATTGTATATTTTATAAAAATTGTGGAGTGTTCAATGTATTATAAATGCTAAAATATATTTTATAGACCTTATAGTATATATTGTAATATACTTAGGTGGTCAAAGTGTATGTTTCATTTTCATGTGTCATAATGTGATCAGTTGAGGTGTCATGGGGACAATGAGGGACAACATTTTCATTTAAGAGGTACTATAATGTATGCAATTTATTTTATTTGTAAGGGTATAGTTTAGATATATGCTGCAAAATCTAAATGATGGCTTGCAATATCCTGGAAGAATCATGTTTTTTTGGGCCAGATGGAGCAGATCTCCCTCTTCCTGTGAGTTGCTAGATATCATTTCTGGCTGTGCCTAATCAGTATTGTAGTCACTGACAAACCATATATTGTCTCCTCATGCCTGTAAGGCGGCCTTAATTGCCAAAGTCTCCATAAGAAGAACTCTTACTTCCTGACCCTAATAAAAAGCCTCTCACTCCACCAGTTCCTACACTGTACTGAAGAGACGCAACCACATTGAAACAGTGTTGTCTACAGATGGGAATCTATTCCTAACGGAATAGATAAACTTGTTGGTTTTAATTGTCATTAGGCTTCCTAAAAGTCATTCTTGATATTAAAAGTGGATGTTAAAGAGGCACGGTTTTCCTTGCCCCATCCTGTAAAACTTATTTGCATATTTCCCCAAAACCATCAAGTGTGTGAGACAACCGTATTATATGTAATGTCATCTACAGATTGTCAGTGGGACAAGTCTGCCTTTCAAATGTGAGCTGGTGGCATCGAATGGTGTTTTCAGTATTTTTTTATGTGGGATGTGGGTATGAGGTCATCAGGCTTTCACCATTAAACCTACCAGCAGATTGCCACAGAATGCTTCTCACTGTTTCCCATATTTATTATAAAAATCCATCACTCATATCTTTATTTAATCTTAAGTATCTGTCAGGATACTCAACGTGACACTAGGGATATGTTTCTATTTTTTAAAGTCTACCTCAGCTTTCTCTTCCCCTCTAAGGAATTTCTCTTCAGGGAATTACTGTGTCTTTCCTGAAGTAGCTGAGAGAGAGTTGGCAGTGTCTGTGACAGTGACTAAGCTGAATAGGACACAACCATTTTGATTCTTGTGAGTCAGCTGTCAAGCTGCCAGCTACATTTTTTTTAAATTGATTTAATAAAGATAAGAGTTATTGATTTTTATAATAAAAACTGAATCGGAAATAGTGAGTAGACTTCTGTGAGAACCAGGTTTGATGACAGGTTCCCTTCAAGATTTGCCTGCCAATTTTGGTGGGTCTTTAAAACAGCCGTGGACACTGTAATCTTTATCTGCCACTGACTACTTACTCTGATTACCTTTGCTTAGTCTTCTCAGGGACTTTCAGGGTACAGTTAAAGTTAATCTACAACATATTAGTGCTAGACCTTAGTGCTAACCTTAACGTTAACTATATGTTTATTAGGAGCTCAGCACTTGTAATTTACTAAGAAAACAATCTTTACATTTATGTAAATTAAGCACAAGGGCTCCAGAGGCTGTCGCCAGAGCCCCTATCCCCTATAGCTATAATGCATCTCCCGCCTCCTTCTCTTGTCCCCCCTCCCACAGTCTGACAGAAATATTGCAGCAACACAGTGATGGCACTAACTGCTGCCGCTATAATTCCACCAGATAGTAAAGTGGTGAAAGAGCAGGGAGTCAGGGACCAAGTGTTGCGGGTGTAGAATAGTAAAATATAGAAGCACAGCTCCTAATAAACATATTGTTATAATCATGCTGCTGGGCGCTACCAAGGAGCATTAAGGTTTAATCTACCACTAAATAATTGTAAGATTTCCCTTAAAGGGGTTTCAAAATCTAGGAGTCAGCCTAGGGAGGGCTTTTTAAGAAATAAACGTGTACTCAACTCGTCTGGCACTCCCGATGCCCCACTCTGCTGTTCATCAGAGCCTCTCCGCTCCGACTACTTCTGGGAAGCAAACATACAGGGATGCACTCTAACGGACCTCGGCACGGGACAACGGGAGCGCCGGACGAAGTGAGTTTCATTTTTAAAGAGCCCTTCCCAGCCCGAAACCTAGATTTTTTAAACATTTGGACAACCCTTTAAGTTTTGAATTCTGTTAGAGAAACAAATGTTGATTTTATATGAAAGTTATTAATATTATTATAAAATACATAAGAATACATAAGAATAAATAATAATTCTAAGCAAAGTAATTGTAAAGATACAATAAAAAACCTATGTATGAAAAAAAGTGCGATTAGTAACATACAATAAATTAAGCATGCAGTCTCGGTAATTTGTTTGCATCCTATTTTATTAAGACTGTGCCTTGCAGTTAAGGCAAATGAGCCTTGGTTATTTTAAGAAAATTTTTTACATTCCACATGATATTAATAGCAACTAAAAGCAATGTGTCCAGTAATAATTATAGAGAGTTTTATCATGTTACTCTAGTACCGAAGATGTGACTAGGCTATGTGACCAATACCATTCTGGCTGTAAAGCTGATCACATGTCCACATGGCACATGTAAAAACATTTTCACTTCACTCAACATTGTCATAGATACATTTTGTACTTACCTCCTTAGTCTTCTTAGATATCTGTGTATTTCAATCACTAGTTATGTGAATCATATGCAGAACTAAAAGATCTCAGCAATTTTTAAGTCCTTTACAATGTGTTTTGCTGAACTCCTTGCATTGTCCTGTAGCTGTACAAGAAGTGGTTATCCAGCATTGGGGGATGGTCCTATTAACAGCTGCACAACCCCCAACTTCCCTTCCACCTTGGCTACCTTATCTTGAAAGCTAAAGTTCCCTAGTTAGTTCAAATGCAAATGGCTCTGTGCTAGTAGTCACACTTTTGTTGAATAATAATGGTTTTAGCTTTTAGGTTAGATTTAGATCACTTCCCCCTGGTTTAATGGTGATAAAAAAAAGGAACCCTATGGGATCTCCAAAAAAGGATGGCTTCTCACGTTGTAGTTCTTCCTGAATCTCATGTTTGCCTCAAAATCATGCAAAGGGCTCATTCACATGGCCATCTGCGGGGACGTACATGCGGCCGCAAATTTGCGGCCGCATGTACGTCCCCATAGACGCCAAAAGCGGGAAACGGCGCAGATACGGGCCGCACACCGCAAAAAGATAGAGCATGCTCCTCCTCCTCCTCTCCAGCACGTGTGAATTCATCGCGTGTGAATGTACCCTTAAACAGCAATTTTGAAATTAACCAACTAATAAGAGGTACCTAGTACGACTGGACAGTCTTAAAGGGGTATTCCCGTTTCAGCAAATTAATGTTATTGTTTGCATTATAAAAAGTTATTACATTTTCCAATACATCTTCTGTATCAATTCTTCACAGTTTTCTAGATCTCTGCTTGCTGTCATTCTATAAAAAGATTCTATGTTTACTTCCAGTGGACAGACATCTGACCATTGTCACACAGGTGTACAGCTTGTTATATCACACAGCTCTGATTACTCTCTATGATACTAACGAGCCGTGCACCTGTGTGAAGGGCAGCAAGCACAGATCTAGAAAACAGTGAGGAATTGATACAGAAAGTATATTGGAAAATTGTATAACTTTTTATTATACAAACAATAACATTAAGTTGCTGAAATGGGAATACCCCTTTAAGCTATGATTTATCATCCAGCATCACAGTTTTATATGAATCCAGTGCAGCATAAGACTGTCTAAGTCTGTACTGTCTTATCTTATAACACATTTCATGAATGTGCCCCAATGGGCAAATAATACATTTGATAATACATTTTCTTCATCATCACATTGTTATCAATGTTATGAAGTTATTGCAAGGTTTATTAAAGGGAACCTACCACCACAATTCTACCTATAAAGGTAGATCGGGTGGTAGGTGGATGTAAGGGACGTGAGGATAGCTCTTTTTAGAGCTAATCCTCGCGTCCCCGCTAACTTTTGGCAGACTTTATTGAACTATTATGTAAATTTAGTTATGCAGCTACTGGGGCGTGGAGTAGCCGGGAACGAGGCTACACAGCGCAGATACTCCACGGCCCAGTAGCCACATTACTCCTCCTACCCTGATGTGTGCGGCGCACAGCTCCTCATACCTGCGCGCCCTCGTCCGACCGCATGCGCAGTAGCTCCGGCCTCGGAGCTGTGTTCTGCGCATGCGCAGAACGCCATCATGACGGACGAGGGCGCGCAGGTACGAGGAGCTGCGCGCCGCACACAACAGGGTAGGAGGAGTAATGTGGCTACTGGGGAGTGGAGTAGCCGAGCTGTGTAGCCTCGTGCCCGGCTTCTCCACGCCCCTTTAGCCGCATAACTAAATTTACATATTAGTTCAATAAAGTTTGCCAAAAGTTAGCGTGGACGTGAGGATTAGCTCTAAAAAGAGCTATCCTCGCGTCCCTTACATCCACCCACCACCCGATCTACCTTTATAGGTAGAATCATGGTGGTAGGTTCCCTTTAACTTTCACAGTGTTATTTTATCAATGGATTTCAAAGTAATTAAATATTTCTATTTTTACATTGCCCACTAGATGCCAGCACACTAGACGCCAGCTGGTAAAACAAGACAACAATCAATTCACTTTCTGCTTTCTGAAAAAAGCACAGAACCCACATCTTACAGGTAAGATTGTTAGACACAGTATGGGCTCATGGCACATTCACCATAACCATGACATCAAGACCACAGATAGTTATTAGCAGCTAGATATCTACTTTAAAGTTAATCTACCGCCAGGATCAAGGACACTTACATGCCGGTGTGTGCTCTTATGAGATTGTTTTACAAAAAAAGGCAAAAAGAATGATGCAAAGGTTATTATTAGAGATGAGCGAGCACTAAAATGCTCGGGTACTCGTTATTCGAGACAAACTTTTCCCGATGCTCGAGTGCTCGTCTCGAATAACGAGCCCCATTGAAGTCAATGGGAGACTCGAGCATTTTTCAAGGGGACCAAGGATCTGCACAGGGAAGCTTGGCCAAGCACCTGGGAACCTCAGAAAAGGATGGAAACACCACGGAAATGGACAGGAAACAGCAGGGGCAGCATGCATGGATGCCTCTGAGGCTGCTTAATCGCACCATTATGCCAAAAGTATGGGCAACAGCATGGCAATGACAGAGTGACCGAATGAGGCTAGATAGCATCTAAAACATCCAATAATTGACCCTGACACTATAGGGGACTATGCAGAGGCAGCGGCAGCGGCAGCAGCGGCAGGCTAGAGAGTGTCTTGGCAACATACCCCAAATGGACTCAGGCTTAAAACCAATGTGTGGCAGAGAGGAACCAAAGGAGGTGAGCAAGAAGCGCTCAAATAATATCGGTAAATGATAAAAGTTTGCCAGTATATTTTGTGGTTTACACAGCAGGGTGGCGACAAAGTTAACAAGTTTGATGAGGAAGCCATGAAAACAACCCAAAATTCTGCCTGACACAGCTCGTTTGATAAGGGGACCATGTATGGAGGCAGTGAACTAGTAGTAGATTAAAGGTGCTGCAGTTAAAACTATGTTAGTTGGATCTTGAGGTGGAGCTGGCGCTCCGCTGCCAGGCGAGCTTTCGCCAATCCAAGCCCCTGTCTCTAGGCTACTCCCCAAACAGCACTTCTAAGAACCTTTTGTATAAGATCAAGTGTAGTAGCGTTCTTATAAGTTTGGGTTCTGGCGGGTGAGGGGAATGTAAACAGATGCGCAAGAAGCGCTGAAATAATATTGGTAAATGATAAAAGTTTGCCAGTATATTTTGTGGATTACACAGCAGGGTGGCGACAAAGTTAACATGGAAGCCATGAAAACAATCCAAAATTCTGCCTGACACAGCTCGTTTGATAAGGGGACCATGTATGGAGGCAGCTATATGGACTACTTTTGGAGGCAGCTATGGCGATGACGTGTGGAGGTAGCAATGGAGACAACGTGTGAAGGCAGCTAAAAAGACGACGTGTGGAGGCTGCTATGGAGACAATTTAATTTGGATAGTGCCTGTATGTGGCAGTCCAAAAAAGTTTTCAAACCAGAGGAGCAGGTAGCTGGTCCTCCAGAAAAATTACATAGATTGAGTGCCTGTATGTGGCAGTCCAAAAAAGTTTTCAAAGCAGAGGAGCAGGTAGCTGGTCCTCCAAAAAGATTAAATAAATTGAGTGCCTGTATGTGGCAGTCCAAAAAAGTTTTCAAACCAGAGGAGCAGGTAGCTGGTCCTCCAGAAAAATTACATAGATTGAGTGCCTGTATGTGGCAGTCCAAAACAGTTTTCAAAGCAGAGGAGCAGGTAGCTGGTCCTCCAAAAAGATTAAATAAATTGAGTGCCTGTATGTGGCAGTCCAAAAAAGTTTTCAAACCAGAGGAGCAGGTAGCTGGTCCTCCAGAAAAATTACATAGATTGAGTGCCTGTATGTGGCACTCCCAAAAATTGTTTAAAACAGAGGACAGGGTAGTTGGCCCTCCAGAAAAATTAAATACATAGAGTACTATAGCCAGAGCCAGTTGGCCCTGGCAAAAAAATAGCCAGTTTCCTCTGCTTTAGTGTACAAAGAGGAGGAGAAGGAGGACAATGAGGAGGAGTGCGTACATTATTCAGGTTCAGCTTCTTTCACCTGGTGGAGAATGGAAATGCGGAGAAATCCAGGCTTTATTCATCTTGATAAGCGTCAGCCTGTCAGCGCTGTCAGTCGACAGGCGTGTACGCTTATCGGTGATGATGCCACCAGCTGCACTGAAAACCCGCTCGGACAACACGCTAGCGGCAGGGCAGGCAAGAACCTCCAAGGCGTACAGCGCCAGTTCGTGCCACATGTCCAGCTTTGAAACCCAGTAGTTGTAGGGAGCTGTGTGATCATTTAGGACGATGGTATGGTCAGCTACGTACTCCCTCACCATCTTTCTGTAAAGATCAGCCCTACTCTGCCGAGACTGGGGACAGGTGACAGTGTCTTGCTGGGGTGACATAAAACTGGCAAAGGCCTTGTAAAGCGTACCCCTGCCAGTGCTGGACAAGCTGCCTGGTCGCCTACTCTCCCTCGCTACTTGTCCCGCAGAAGTACGCCCTCTGCCGCTAGCGCTGTCAGAAGGGAAATAGTGTTTCAGCTTGTGCACCAGGGCCTGCTGGTATTCATGCATTCTCACACTCCTTTCCTCTCCAGGGATGAGAGTGGAAAGATTTTGCTTGTACCGTGGGTCCAGGAGAGTGAATACCCAGTAATCGGTGCTGGAATAAATTCTTTGAACGTGAGGGTCACGGGATAGGCAGCTTAGCATGAAATCTGCCATATGCGCCAGAGTCCCAACGCGCAAGAATTCACTCCCCTCACTGGCCTGACTGTCCATTTCCTCCTCCTCCAACTCCTCCAACTCCTCATCTTCTGCCCATACACGCTGAACAGTGAAGGACTGAACAATGGTCCCCTCTTCTGTCTCGCCAACATTCTCCTCCTCTTCCTCCTCATCCTCCTCCACCTCCACCTCCTCCGATATGTGCTGAGAAACAGACCTAAGGGTGCTTTGGCTATCAACAAGGGAATCTTCTTCCCCCGTCTCTTGTGACGAGCGCAAAGCTTCCGACTTCATGCTGACCAGAGAGTTTTTCAACAGGCCAAGCAGCGGGATGGTGAGGCTTATGATGGCGGCATCACCACTGACCATCTGTGTTGACTCCTCAAAGTTACTCAGCACCTGACAGATATCAGACATCCACGTCCACTCCTCATTGTAGACTTGAGGAAGCTGACTGACCTGACTACCAGTTCTGGTGGAAGTTGACATCTGGCAGTCTACAATCGCTCTGCGCTGCTGGTAAACTCTGGATAACATGGTTAGTGTTGAATTCCACCTCGTGGGCACGTCGCACAACAGTCGGTGAGCGGGCAGTTGGAGGCGGCGCTGCGCTGCCCTGAGAGTGGCAGCATCTGTGCTGGACTTCCTGAAATGCGCACAGATGCGGCGCACCTTCGTGAGCAAATCAGACAGATTGGGGTATGTCTTGAGGAAACGCTGAACTATGAGATTTAACACATGGGCCAGGCATGGCACATGTGTCAGTCTGCCGAGTTGCAGAGCTGCCACCAGGTTACGGCCGTTGTCACACACAACCATGCCTGGCTTCAGGTTCAGTGGTGCCAGCCACAGATCAGTCTGCGCCGTGATGCCCTGTAATAACTCTTGGGCGGTGTGCCTTTTATCGCCTAGGCTCAGCAGTTTGAGCACCGCCTGCTGTCGCTTAGCGATGGCACTGCTGCTGTGCCTAGAGCTACCGACTGATGGCGCCATGCCCACGGATGGTAATTCAGAGGAGGAGGTGGAGGAGGGGTGGGAGGAGGAGGAGGCATAGTAGGCCTTTGAGACCTGGACCGAGGTAGGCCCCGCAATCCTCGGCGTCGGCAGTATATGACCAGCCCCAGGGTCAGACTCGGTCCCAGCCTCCACCAAGTTAACCCAATGTGCCGTCAGCGATATATACTGGCCCTGCCCGGCAGCACTCGTCCACGTGTCCGTGGTCAGGTGGACCTTGTCAGAAACGGCGTTGGTCAGGGCACGGAGGATGTTCTCTGACACGTGCTTGTGCAGGGCTGGGACGGCACATCGGGAAAAGTAGTGGCGGCTGGGGACCGAATACCAAGGGGCGGCGGCCGCCATGAGGTTTCGAAAGGCCTCGGTCTCTACCAGCCTATAGGGCAGCATCTCCAGGCTAAGCAACTTGGAGATGTGGACGTTGAGGGCTTGGGCGTGTGGGTGGGTTGCGCTATACCTCCTTTTGCGCTCCAGCGTCTGGGGTATGGAGAGCTGAACGCTGGTGGATGCTGTGGAGGATCGTGGAGGCGAAGATGGGGTTTTCGCACGGGAGGTGTTTGGGCCGGGGTCCTGGGCAGGGGGCTGACTAGCAGATGACACAGGGGAAGGAGCAGTGGTGTGCCCGGCCGGAGGTGAACGGGCTTGGTGCCATTGAGTGGGGTGTTTAGCATTCAGATGCCTGCGCATACTGGTGGTAGTTAAGCTAGTAGTGGTGGAACCCCTGCTGATCCTGGTTTGGCAAAGGTTGCACACCACAGTCCGTCGGTCATCCGGTGTTTCTTTAAAGAACCTCCAGACTTCTGAAAATCTAGCCCTCGCCATGGGAGCTTGACTACGGGCAACATTTGGCGCTGATGCACCAGCTCTGGCCCTGCCTCTCCGTCTGGCCCCACCACTGCCTCTTCCAACCTGTTCTGCTATAGGACTCGCCTCCGTCTCAGAAGCACTGTGTTCACCCGGCCTATCAACCCAGCTTGGGTCTGTCACCTCATCATCCTCCGATCCCTCAGTCTGCTCCCCCCTCGGACTTCCTGCCCTGACAACAACTTCACCACTGTCTGACAACCGTGTCTCCTCATCGTCCGACACCTCTTTACACACTTCTTCCACTACGTGAATAATGTCATCATCACCCACAGACTGCGACTGGTGGAAAACCTGGGCATCGGAAAATAGCTCAGCAGCAGCAGGACAAGTGGTTTGTGACTGTGGGAAGGGTCCAGAAAACAGTTCCTCAGAGTATGCCGGTTCAAATGCCAAATTTTGGTGGGAGGGGGCAGACTGGGGGGAAGGAGGCTGAGGTGGAGGAGCTGGAGGAGTGCCGATTTCGGTGACATGGGTGGACTGCGTGGAAGACTGACTGGTGGACAAATGGCTAGAAGCATTGTCCGCAATCCACGACATCACTTCTTCGCACTGTTCTGGCCTCAACAGTGCTCTACCACGAGTCCCAGTAACTTGAGACATGATGAACCTAGGGAGTGTACCTCTGCGGCGTTCCCCTGCTCCCCCATCAGCAGGTGGTGTCTCACCCCGCCCAGGACCACGGCCTCTGACCCCTGCAGTAGTTGGACGCCCACGTCCACGCCCTCGTCCTCTACCCCTAGCCCTCGGGTTAAACATTTTCCAAATTAAAGTGTAAACTTGAAAAAAAAAAAATTTTGTGCTTATTTTTTTTTAGTTTTTTATTTTTTTTAACAAAACGATGCTATCCTATTGCTATGGGTAGTTTCTAACCTACACTGACAGCACACAACTGGATTTTGTGCTTTGCAAGATGAGTTTGAGCTATAAAATGAAATAAAGGTAAAAAAAAAAAAAAATCAGCAGACTCTGCCTAATTCTACTCAAACCCCTAATAAATTGCCCCACTTCGGTGTTTGAGGTGGATATGCGTGTCACTAAGAGCTAAACACAACGGTCTCCCAGCAAATTCCTCACAGTATGGTACTAGCTGCACTACTAGTGCCAGCAAGCCCAGCCACAAGCAAACAAAAAAAAGGAAAATATAACGCTATTGTAGGCCTAAGTAAGCCGTTGGGGTTCTCCTATGGCTATTTTGTAGCCTACAATGAGAGCACACTGCTTTGCAAGAGGAGTTTGAGCTATAAAATGAAATACAGCTAAAAAAAAAAAAAATCAGCAGACTCTGCCTAATTCTACTCAAACCCCTAATAAATTGTCCCACTTCGGTGTTTGAGGTGGATATGCGTGTCACTAAGAGCTAAACACAACGGTCGCAGGTCTCCCAGCAAATTCCTCACAGTATGGTACTAGCTGCACTACTAGTGCCAGCAAGCCCAGCCACAAGCAAACAAAAAAAAGGAAAATATAACGCTATTGTAGGCCTAAGTAAGCCGTTGGGGTTCTCCTATGGATATTTTGTAGCCTACAATGAGAGCACACTGCTTTCCAAATGAGTTTGAGCTATAAAATGAAATACAGCTAAAAAAAAAAAAAAATCAGCAGACTGCCTAATTCTACTCAAACCCCTAATAAATTGTCCCACTTTGGTGTTTGAGGTGGATATGTGTGTCACTGAGAGCTAAACACAACGGTACCAAGTCCCCCTGCAAATTCCTCACAATATGGTACTAGCTGCACTACTAGTGCCAGCAAGCCCAGCCACAAGCAAATAAAAAAAAAAAAGTATAACGTTATTGTAGCCCTAAGAAGGGCTGTTGGGTTCTTGTAGAATCACTCCTGCCTAAAACTATTCTAATAGAACACCCTAACGCTTTCCCTGACCAGCAGCAGCTCTCTCCCTAGCGGCATCCAGACACAGAATGATCCGAGCAGCGCAGGCAGGGGCTAGTCTATTCCAGGGTCACCTGATCTGGCCAGCCAACCACTGCTATCGACGTGTAAGGGTACCACGTCATGCTGGGTGGAGTGCAGAGTCTCTTGGCTTGTGATTGGCTCTGTTTCTGGCCGCCAAAAAGCAAAACGGCGGGAGATGCCATTTTCTCGAGCGGGCAAAGTATTCGTCCGAGCAACGAGCAGTTTCCAGTACGCTAATGCTCGAACGAGCATCAAGCTCGGACGAGTATGTTCGCTCATCTCTAGTTATTATATATTATTAAGATTATTGTTTATTATTATTTTAAAAAGTTGTTGAAAATTTTGGGCTTTGGGCTCAATTAACATCTATAGAGCCCCTAGCCATCGCGCTCATTTGCAAAATTTTCAGTCTTTCGTTAATAATAATAAATAATGATATTTCTATAGCACTATCATAAAAAGGTAACATTTTTGCGCAAACATAGTTTTTGCAGGGTTTTTTAGCGAGAAAAAAACGCAACTCTAAAGTCACACAATACACCATAGAGTCATATATCAACACCAGAATTATCAACTGAGAATTTTCAAAAGAACACAAATTTAATCGCAAAACAACACTACATAGGAGGTGGTGTATGTGGGTCCATTGCTACTACAGGGGGGGAGTTGTTGGGGGGGGGGTTCTGTGTTTTTTCCTTACACATTTTTTACTTCCTTGCTCCTATTTTTGTGGGGGAAGGGGGGGGTTGGCACTGTTGTTTTTCTGCCACAAGGTTGGTTATCTCCATTGCATTGCATCTATCTTCCCGTCTATTGTTTTTTTCTTTTGTTGATAAAATGCTGGTCATCAATGTGATCCTTAGAATCCGAAGTAGTCCGGCAGGCACGGTCCTGTAGGACAAAGAAAACAAAATATGCACAAAATAAATGGCTTGTTACCATAGGGGGAAGGGAACATGCTCGTTGCCAAGGCGAAGAGGACATGCTCATTACCAAGGGGGAGAAGACATGCTTATTGTCTAGGAGAAGGTGGACATACTCGTTGCCAAGAGGGAGAGGATCATGCTCGTTGTCTAGGTAATGTTTGCGTCAGGAAAGGGGCACTGTTTTTAGTAAATTTGCCTCTATGTGTACACAGGTCTCCAGACTTACACATCTCGCCCGACCCCCCCCCCCCTCCGCAAAACATAGTTCTTTACAAAAAAAACAACATGCAGTTATAATTGCTGGCCTCAGACAGCCGGCTTGTGCTCTGTGAGCTGCTTAGAGTAGGCATATTTTAGTGCCAGCATAAGTGCAAGTTTAAAAAAATGCTTAAAATAAATCAGGCGAACACAAGGAAAAAACAACAAATGAGGAGATAGATGCAGTGCAAAGATGAAAACCAAGCTTGCGGCAGAAAAATTGCTCAATTTTAAAGTTTTTACTGAATCTTAAAGTTTTTGTTCAATTTTAGGTTTAGAGGTGTCTGCAAATTTCCTGTGCAAAAACATCACAAAAAGGCAGAAATTGAGGAGATGTTAAACATACGTGTGACTAATGCAGTCTATTCCCACACAGCACATACAGCTGATATGCATTTTACACTGAACATGCACCGGACTATAAATCCGACTGTTGGAAACCTACCAGTCTAACACATAGACATCTCTGCAAAATCCTGCCTAATAATACATTTCCCCATTTGTATCTGTCTGCAGGGAATCCTTTGTAAAGAAATGCCCAGTTAGCTGCAGAGCAGGGACCACATCATTAGGGAGATATCACCATCTGTCCATATATGGTTTCTCCCACACAATGCTCTATATAGTTTAATATTTTTTTGCTCAGCCGAGGATTTGAACCCACAACCTATACACTCCAGCTGCCATAGAGACTGGACAGAGCCTCTATCCACTAGCCTATGGGCTTACTGGTTGTCAAGGGGAGAAAGGGCTTCACTGTGACATAGGCTTAATGTACTGGTATATAGAGATGGATCTTCTCAGAGATCTCTCTTTATATCATCACATTAATATTATTTTATAATATTATGATTAAGCATATAATACTGTTACATAAAATAAAAAAAAATGTATAAGACAAAACATAAGGGCTCATTCAGACACGTGTGTCTGCTGCTCATCTGCAAAAAATGTGGATCTGATATATGTGATCAGACCATATTGTATCCGTACACCATCCGGTTTTTTTTTAACATATGCAAAAAATCTACTTCTTGCCCTGCCCAATTGGTTGCAACATTTAAGAAAAAAACACTCTGCTCACAGATGTCATTCATGTGCCGTCCATTTTTTTTACAGATTCATTAACTTTTATGGATGTATGCGGTTTGCATGCGAGACAAAATAACACATGTTGCAATCTTTTTCTCACTCTGTGAGAAAAACAGACGTGTGAGAAGACACATAGGAAGCAATGAGTATGTTTGCCATCCACAAAAAGGATAGCATCAAAAACGCCCATCTAAATGAGCCCTAAATTATACTATTTAGTATAGTATTTTATATTAACATTACCAGGATAACCTTTACAACACATATACCACACTGTCATAAAGCATTAAAGCTCCTCCTGACAGATCACTGGTTGACCGTTACTGATCACATGTGTTTCAATGCAAATGCATATGCGATTGGGCTGAGCCCCACCCCAGAACATTTGCATTGCATTCCAAAATGCAATGTAAACTCCCCACGTCACCGCACCCTAAACATTCAGATAATACTTTTTTTCTTTTCTTGAAAGCATTGTTTCGGTATCGAGTATTGTTATACTTTTCTGTGTACTGTATCATAGTCAAAATTTTGGTATTGGTGCAACCCTACTCGTGGCCACATCTCCATCCCCAGCAGCCTGGCCATGCCGGGTGCTAGCTCCATAAATCAGCGTTCCATGCACAGAAAGTGGCCGGCCTAATCACATTTACTAGACCGTTGGGGGTTAGGAGGGGGCTGCATATAATAATAATAATAATTACTATTATTATTATTTTATTTATATGGTGCACACAGATTCCACAGTGCTACACAGAGTTTGCCCAATCAACTGAGGCACTGTGCTGCCCTTAATCTATGGGAGGTGAGGGGAGCCTGGGCAGTATATATTTAATCAATGGGGGGGGGCGCTGCATATAATCCATGCAGGGTGAGGGGGCTGCATATAATTATTCCATGGAGGTGAGGAGCCTATATATAATGAATCCTTGTTGCTACTTGAGTATACTGCAAAAGGGCCCACTGAGGCTCTGTCACACAAGGGCCCACTGAAACCTGGAGCCGACCCTGACTACCATATACAACAATAGTACATGTTTATTGTTTATGTCCTAAGCTAACCCCTTTCTTTGTAGTATTGTAGTATATGATATAAGCGATCAGACATACAATTTTGAATCTGAATGGAAAGAAATGCAACAAGTTTTTACACTTGGATTTAGGGATCCTTTGCCATTCTTCCTTGCTCTTCAGTTCCCTAAAGTTGGATGGTGAACATTGGTGGCAGCCATTTGCAAGTCTCTCCAGAGATGCTCATTTGGGTATAGGTCAGGGCTCTGGCTGGGCCAGTCAAGAATGATCAGGAATAGATCAGGAATAGTTGTTCTGAAACAACTGTTTTGTTATTTTAGCTGTTGTATTAGGGTCATTGTCTTGTTGGAAGGTGAACCTTCAGCCCAGTCTGAGGCCAGAGCACTCTGGAAGAAGTTTTCATCCAGGATATCTCTTTACTTGGCCACACTCATCTTTCCTTTAATTGCAACCAGTCACCCTGACCCTGCAGCTGAAAAACACCCCCAAAGCATAATGCTGCCACCACCATGTTTTACTGTTGGGATTGTATTTGGCAGGTGATGAGCAGTGCCTGGTTTTCTCTACACATAACACTTTGAATTAACACCTAAGGGTTCAATCTTCGTTTCCCCAGACCAGATAATATTATTTCTCATAGGCTGGGAGTCCTACATGTGTGCAGGCTTTCAGGATGGCGTCTTCGTGCTTTGAACTCCTAAACAACAACATCTCCAATATGGCCTTGAAGAGTGTATATCACCTTCCTCCTCCATACACCGTGAGGAAGACTGGAACCTCATGTATATCAATATCACATGATATGTTGTTCATTATATCTTTGCTTTTGCGCATATGCGGAAACATGACCAATTTAGGATAAGCCAATCACAACCCAGTACAGTACCTCCCTCTTATGCTAGTTCTTTAAAGAATTAGAGAGAATCTTAGAGACCATGGCTGTGTCTGTGTCATTCTTTGCATACTCATTACATAATATATACTTATATACTAATATACAATTTGGAGCAGAGATCCATACATTCAAAGTGGAAATCCAAAACATAAGAGGAAGTAGGATCCAATGTTTCCTATAGGATGGGAAATATACTGTGCAGAAGCAACATTTTCACACCAGGGCCTGACCCAATGGTGTAAGGGCAGCTGGATTCATGGGTAGCTTAGTTCAGGTGATTAGGCATCTTCCACACTGGGCAGGACCAGCGAGGGAAGGCAAGAAGAGGAGGAGGCTGCAATAAGATGGATGGTTCCCCATAGAGCATTTAAGCTGTATGTGTGGTAAAAGAATCCAGCCAGGGATCACATATGGAGGCAAGATGAAGGACATCAAACTTAAAGTCTCTTTATTCCAAAACTCCAAACACAGCAACAGTTACAGGCTGAGATAGTGGTCCTATCTGCCAAGGAGAGGGTAAGCCCTCTATGGGGAGAAAGCAGCAGCAGGCTCTTGTCCAGTGCTCTCTAACATTATTCTTTAACTTCCAGCCAGTGGGTGTAGAAGTACACTTCCATTCTGGGTGTGGTTTAGGCAGGGCCGGATTAAAGGAGGGGCTCCTGGGGCTCGAGCCCCGGGGCCCCCACCACTTTCACTTTTGAAGGGGCCCCCACCAGTTTCTGACAGTCAGCGACTCAGCTGTCTCCGTGTGCAAAGCGCAGCGGCCCGTGGCCGCCCGGATCGCACATAGGGGTCTAGGATGTCAGCTGTGTCAGTGAGACACAGCTGTCTTCTCTGGAGGAGATCGCCGATGCACTGTTTTGGCGGCAGCAGGCTTTGAGGGGAAGCTGGCGGCGAGTGATAACGTCACACTGTCGGCGTCAGATCACTACATGCTGCCACCAAAACAGTGCATCGGCGATCTCCCCCATTGATAGCAGCTGTGTCTTCAGTGGCTGGCAGCTGCCTGAAGATCGAGTAAGAGCCTGCAGCATTGTGGGATCACTGGAAGGGAAGGTGAGGTGAGTATGAAGTTTATTATTTTGTGGCCATTTTCTGCAAGGGACTGGTGGCTAAATTCTACAGAAGGCTGGGGGATGTATACTACAGGGGTCTGGCGGGCTATATACTACAGGGGTCTGGCAAGCTACATACTACAGGGGGGTGGCAGGCTACGTACTATAGGGGGCTGGCAGGCTACATACTACAGGGGGCTGGCAGGCTATATACCTCCAAATACATTTTTGGAAGGGCCCCCACCATTTTGCGCCCAGGGGCCCCTACCACCCTTAATCTGGCCCTGGGTTTAGGCGTCCAACCAATAAGAAACCTTGGTGCAGAACAGGATTGACAATGACAGAACATAACTCATGGTTGGTTTACAAGTGAACCCTCCTTCCAAGCAGATAAAACATTACAGCTAAGATTTTTTTTAATGTCTTTGACCGCTTTTACCAATAAAATTGTTCAGAAGTCAGCTGAACAGTGAGTTAGCGCCCAGTGTCTGATATATCGGACACAGAGCTGACACCGGCTCAGCTCAAGATATGAGCCGAACAGGCATATAACTAATAGCCGACACCCCAGTGTAACACCCGCGGTCAGAGTGGGCTCCGCTCATGGGTGCTTGACCTGTTAAATGCAGCCAGCGCGACCGCGGCATTTAACTTGCCTTTGGAGGATCTTTCCCCCACGATCATCCCCCACCCCCCGCACTCCATCTTCGGGGGTTCTGATCGTTGCTATGGCAACCCTGGGTCCGATAAGGACCCCAGAGCTGCCTGTAGGCACTGCCTATGCATGTGCATAGGCTGACACTGCTAATACCCTGCAATACATCAGTATTGCAGAGTATTATCATGAACAAGCAATTAGATGATTACTTGTTCATGTCCCATGGTGGAAACAGTAAAAAAGTTAAAAAAAATGTTTTTCAATAAAAAATAAAAGCAATAAATCAATAAAAATGCCCGTAATCCCATAACATATAGAGAGATATATAACACTTAAAAAATATATAGTATCACGGCGTCCGTAACAATCCGTAGAATAAAATGATATCATTATTGAACCCACATGATAAACGCTGTAAAAAAAAACTGTAAAAAACACACCAAAAATTAGGATTTTTACCTATTGAATCCCACAAAAAATGCAATAAAAAGTGATAAAAAAAACATATCTACTCCAGAATGATACTGTTGCAAAGTACATCGCGCAAAAAATTAAGCCATCAACCAGCTCCGTAGCTAAAAAAGTTAAATTGTTTTGCCACTTGAAAGACGGCAATGCAAAAATGATAGATTTTTCCCCACAATAGGGTTTTATTGGGCAAATTTAGTAAAACAAAAAATATTCAAGTCTTATATCCCCATAATCGTATCGACCCATAGAATAAAGATAACATGGTTATTAGGCTATACGGTGAACACGGAAAAAAAAAAGTAAGACATCCAGTACAGAATTGATGCTTTTCTACTCCTGCCCTCAAAAAAAATGTTCCTAAATTTTCAACAATAGGGGATAAGAACCCCAAAATGTTAATACTGTAAAAAACATCTCATCCTGCAAATAAAATGCTGTCACATGGCCCAAATTACCAAAAAGCGAAAATTTTATGGCCTGCAAAAGGGGCCAATGAGGAAACTAAAATCCTGGCAGCTGCATGGCGCTCCTTCCCTTCTGCGCCCCGCTGTGCACCCATAAAACAAGTAACGGCCACATATGGGGGGGTCTCTGTACTCTAGATAAATTGCAGAACAAATTTTATGGTGGGTTTTCTTTTTTTAACTTTTGGAAATGTGTAAATTTTAGGGCTAAATGAACGTATAACCGACAAAATTTGACCATTCTAAATTTCACCTCCATTTTGATGTAATTACTATGAAGATCTCAAGGGGTTAACAATCTTCCTAAAAGTTTTTCTGATAGTTTGAGGGGTGCAGATTTGAAAATGGGTTGATTATATACAAGGTTTTTGATGTTGAATATGTAAAATGTCATTCAAAACAGTATTTATCCCCAAAATAGTCAATTCTGAAAATAAGGAAAACCTATGTTTGATTTGTAAGCCGCGTGACCTCAAAAATATAATTAAAAAATTATGAAAATGTTAAGTAGTCATATGGGAAATGTTATTCAGCAACTTATTTAGGTGGTAAATCTATTGGCCTGAAAACGCAATGATTTCGAATTTCAAAAATTCACAAATTTTTCAAAAAAAATCATAATTTTTTCTTTTTTTTGTAAATAAATGCAAAAATTATCAGCCACGATTTACCACTAAAATGAAGTACAACATGTGGGGAAAAAACAATCTCAGAATCGTTTTGATAAGTAACAGTGTTCAAAAGTTATAACCATATAAAGCAACGCAAGTCAGAATCCAAAAAATGGGACTGAGCCTTAAGCTCTAAAATGGCTGCGTCCTTAAAGGGTTAATATAGGTTCCGTTTCTGTAGCCTCCATGCCCAATCCCCATAAATGTTTTCAACTGTTTACAGAATAGGTTTTCAGCTTCTTACCAACTGCTGGTCCCTCCACTCTTCATAAGACAAGCATGTAGCATGTAATGTACAGTGAGGGTCCGCTCTCATTTTATTTAATTCTAAATGTTGTCAGACAGACAAATTAAAAAAAAGAACACTTCCTTGTTGATCTGTAGGTGTGGATAGGATCAAGTGGAAGACATTATTCAACAAGAATGTACGAGTGATTGATCAAAGTAGTGATGTCCAGGATTGTTTCTTAGATAAGGAGTGAGAGTCCATGGCCTTTTAATTAGTATTTGTTCCATAGAGGTGACGACCTCAGCAGATCAGAGCAGAGAGGTATCTTGGGCATCATAAACATAAATCCATGGGCTAAATTGAGGTCTGTTTTTACTGTGTCAAGCACTCTGATAAATTTATGTCCTCAGTATCCTGTTCTCTTCTCTCTGAGAGCTTTCCTGTCTGAGAGAATGTGACTTCTTCTATAAATCTTCTTTCCAAAAGACATAATTTTTCCCACTGCTCTTTGTGTGATAATGAAGATTCATTCTTTTTCTCAAATTTGTTCTGTTTTGTGTTCTGCATGCAGTATAAGGAATGCAGCTATCAGACAGCGGGCCAACCACGTCAGCCCGAATATTGCTAAGCACAAAAATACAATGCTTCCAATGTCCAAAAGAAGTGTGAAGAAATCAGGTGATATGTTTTTGAGGCTAACTGAGTGTATCTGATGGTGAGCTTTCCAGAATACTAGTTCTCTTCGTCAGTCATGATGTTATGCATGAAACTGAAAATTCACAGCACAGCCTATATACATTAGGCAGTGTGAAAGGATATTAAAGTATCAAAGGATATTAAAAAAACTTTAAAACAACAGATTGATCATTAAAGGTACATCTTATTTACAACAGGATGGCAATAAACACACTAAATACCTGTGAGGCTCTTATCTTCTTGTGGCCTCCTGGTCAGAGATAGAAGGTCATGAAGCTGGCATGAATGTTAAGACCACTTTGTAAGGTATTGAATCTCCTCATTAATTTATACTCCCATTCTTTCCTTTCCCTCTGTCCCATTAAAATAGTAATCTGCAAATCTTCCATAGTATGGTCCTCTCTGGAGAAATGTACAGCTACTGGTAGGTCTTTCCTTTCATTTTTCATATAATTTTGGTACGAGTTCATACGTTGATGGAGTCTCTGGCATGTTTCCCCAACATAAAGGCCTGTGGTTGGACACTATTCACACATAATAAGGTTGACCACATTAGAACACCTGCAGGAAAAGGTTCACTTGATCTTATGTACCTGCTGTGATTGAGGTACAGGTACATGATCACCTGTGCGAATGTGCTGGCACGTTTTACACCTGTTTTGCAGGCAGGCTACCATTTTCCGATGGGGGTCTCAGGGCACTCCGGACAACCAGTTGTTTCTGTGTCCAAGACTTTTTTGTGTTCGTTTGCTGCATGCTTTTGTGACCTGGATTTTACTATGAAATAAAGGGTTTGGAAATTTACAAGTGTCCTCTGTGATTGTGCTGGAATCCCTTGTTGCTTGGATTATTCAAGACTTTTTTCTCCTCTGCATATGGCAGGTTTCCTTATGGGACTCCCTTACAGATTTTGTCTATGGTCAATGGTAAAAAGCGCACCCCCACCACCCCTTTGCCATATTGATAAAGGATACACACTAAGCCAAGCAGAGCATGCGTGTATTCAAAGGAAATACTGTCAGTCAAACAAGCATTCGGGTAGCAGTGTTGGTTTGGCTAACAACTTTCTGAACTGTATTTACATCAGCTTAAAAGAAAATTCTGTAAATACTGTTTAAGTATTGAGTTCATTCAGCATTTGTTCAAAGCAGCTCAAGTAAAATAACACTGAAGATATTACAGCATAAACTGATTTACACATAACTATTGAGTCTCACAGATTGTTTGACTTGTCTTGTCTTGTTGTGCATCAGGAAGCCAGCAGATGGCAAACTTGTATAGTTTTCCTCCCTACAACACTTTCCTTTGATGTCCCATAAAAGTGTTTAATGCAGATGAATGAATACAAATTAACAAAATTTGCTGTGACCAAGACTGACCCAATCTTCTTCCATCTAGGCTGCAGAAACAACCCAAGTTTTCCGGTTAGATTTTAAGTCAGATAAATTTATATGGCAAACCTGGCATATTTTGGCTAGTAGTTATATTGCAAGATGATTTTTAGGGCCTGTTGACATTAATGTAAAATTATTGTAAATATGCACTAAATAGACTCCTTGCAATACCTCTTAGAGTTTAGCAACCAGGACTGGTTTTAGGCAATGTGTGACCCAAGACAACATTAAAAATGGGGCCCTTAATCTTCAAATATTGTTCCTACAACAAAGTCTTAATTAATAAGTTCAAAAAGCATTCCAGTAGGAATCACTGCTGGGTAGGTTTGCAGCAAGCATACCCATTTGGCATATTTACTAACAACAGTGTAAATTGCTTTAAGTGCAGGGTGCGCCAGATTCAGGATTTCTTGTGCATGTTCTTCATGAATCTGGTGACCCCGTGCACTGCCCCAACAGAGTGCACCACTTTTTTTTGTGCACCTATAAAGGAAATCTACCATTTAATTTCATGCATTATGAAGGAAACATATGTTGAGAATGCTGTAACTACGCTGATGCAGAAACCTATCTTGCTTAACCCCTGAGTATAGTGTTTTGCTGAAATAAACAATTATAACATTCAGGACCTTGTGAAAGCTGGATTACATACTGGCTAACCCATTACACAAGCAACCTGAACTGTCCAGACAGGACTAATCAATTTGAGCTGGATAATTCATACAAAGCAGCTCTGGAATAATGCATCGTGTCAGGCTTACGGGATGTGGATCCACTGGACCACTGCAGACGATGACTCAAGCCACTACCTGGAACCGGAGTCTAAGTGGTACCCGGTTTTCACAAGAGCCCGCCGCAAAGCGGGTTAGACATGCTGCGGCGTGGTACCACCAGGTCGTTCCTAAGGCGTGACTTGTCTGCAGTGGCGGCCAAGGTTGAAGTACAGAAACAGCAGTGAAACTCGAGTTCACAGTCCAGGCACAGGGTCAGGACAGGCGGCAGAGATGCAACGTCAGAGTCCAATCCGGGGTCAGCAACAGGAGGTCCAAGCAGAAGGGTACGGAAACACAGCACACACGACAGCAGCACGGAGGAACACTGGTACACGGGAACACGGAGGAGGTCAGGTAACACAGGAACACAGAGGGTGTCAGGAACGCAGGAGACACAGGAATTCAGGAGACACTGGAACGTAGGAGACACTGGAACGCAGGAGACACTGGAACGCCGGCAAATCGCAACAGAGCTTTCTCTAAGGCTGTGAGGCACAAAGATCCGGCAGGGTTAGATGGGAGAGGCAGATATAAATAGCCTCCTGGGAAATGACCAGCGCCAATCAATGACACGCTTGCCCTTTAAATTTCCTAGATGTGCCGCGCGCCCTAAGGTACGGAGCGAGGCTGGGACTTGGGAGCGGGGAGAAGCGACATGCGCTGGCGCGGCGCCTGCGGGGAGGCAGTATGACAGTACCCCCCCCCCCTTCGGCCTCCCCCTCTTCTTGGGCTGGAGAAATCTCTGCAGAAGATCACGAACCCATTCCAGTTGACTAAGAAGAACCGCTTCCCCCTTACTGTCTTCATATCAAGGATGTCCTTTACCTCGTAGGTGTCAGTGGAGTCAGCCACAGGGGTAGGAGGAGGTACTTGCCGGGAGAAGCAGTTCAGGATGACAGGCTTAAGCAGGGAGACATGGAAGAAATTCGGGATGCGCATGGTGCGCATGGTAGGAGAAAGGCGCAACTTGTAGGATACAGGATTAATACGGGACAGGACCTCGAAAGGACCCAAGAATCGAGGACCGAGCTTGTACCCGGGTATCTTCAGCCGGATGTACCTGGAAGATAACCAGACCTTGTCCCCAGGAGAGAAGACGGGAGGAGGTCTGCGTCTCTTGCCGGCCTGGATTTTAGTGCAAGCAGACGCCCGAAGTAGAGATAAACGAGTCTGTCTCCAGACAGACCTGAGGTCCTGCACCAATTCTTCCACCGCAGGAACATCCGAGGTAACTGAGAGAGGGAGTGGTGGGTGTGGAATTCTTCCATAGACAATAAAGAATGGAGCTGCACCAGCAGATTCTGAATCCAGAGAGTTGTAGGAGAACTCTGCCCAGGGCAACAAAGTGGACCAGTCGTCCTGACGGGCAGAGACAAAATGACGAAGGTAGCAGCCCAGACTCTGGTTGACCCTCTCCACTTGACCATTGGACTGAGGGTGGTAAGCTGAAGATCATTCCAACTTCACCTGCAATTGGCTGCAGAGTGAGCGCCAGTAGCGGGAGACAAATTGAACTCCACGATCAAAGACGATGTGCAGAGGAAGCCCATGTAGCCGGAATATATGTTGGAAGAAGAGGCTGGCAAGACATGGAAGAGGGACGAAATGAGACATCTTCGAAAACTGGTCTGTCAACACCCAGATGACGGTATTGCCCGAGGAAGATGGAAGATCTGTGACATAGTCCATAGCCACGTGTGACCATGGGCGACTGGGTATCGGCAACGGAAGCAAGATACCAGCCGGTTTTAGAAGTGAAGGCTTATTTCGAGCACAGGAGGTGCAGAATCCCCCGAACATCTTTGACCAAGTCAGGCCACCAGTAGTAGCGGGAAATGAGGGCCACAGAGCGTTGCACCCCAGGGTGCCCAGCCAGGCGGGAAGAATATCCCCAAAACAAATTCCTCTTCCGCAGAGCAGGTCGGACATACGTCTTGCCAGGGGGAAGCTGCCGAAGATCCACAGGAGCGGCTGCAACCAACTGTTCCGAAGAGATGATATACTGAGGAACCGACTCTTCTCCAATAACATTTGAGGCACGGGAAAGGGCATCAGCCTTGATATTCTTCTCTGCTGGTCGGGAGTGGATCATCAAGTTGAAGCGGGAGAAGAATAGTGACTAACGGGCTTGCCTGGGATTAAGACGTTGGGCTGTCTGGAGGTACGAAAGGTTCTTATGATCCGTGTAAACACAGACTGGTTATCGAGCATTCTTCCAGGGCAAGTTTGGTAGCCAAAAGTTCCTTATCACCAATAGAGTAGTTCTTCTCTGCAGGAGAAAAAGTTTTAGAAAAGAAACCGCATGTAAGTGTTCGGCCCCTGGGTCCCTTATGGGTAAGCACAGCCCCTGCACCGACAGAAGATGCGTCCACCTCCAAGATAAAAGGCTTCTCTGTATCAGGTCAAGAGAGGACCGGAGCTTTGGCAAAGGCGGATTTTAATTTTGCAAAGGCCTCCTCAGCTTCTGGAGGTCAAAGGCGTGGATTAGCGCCCTTCCTGGTGAGTGCCACGATGGGAGCAACAAGAGTAGAAAAATGTGGAATGAACTGTCGGTAGTAGTTTGCGAAGCCCAGAAACCTCTGAATGACGCGAAGACCCTCTGGATGTGGCCACTGCAGGACGGCAGACAATTTGGTAGGCTCCATCTGGAGACCCCTGTTGGAGATGATGTAACCAAGAAAAGGTAGCCTCCGTTGATGGAAGAGACATTTCTCGAGCTTGGCGTAGAGACAATTGGCTCGAAGGTGGCCAAGGACTTGTTGTACGTGAGATTGATGAGTCTTGAGATCTGGAGAGAACCCCAAGATGTCATCTAGGTAGACCACTACATACGTATACAGAAGGTCTCTGAAGATGTCATTGACAAACTCTTGGAAGACAGCTGGAGCATTGGATAATCCAAAAGGCATCACAAGGTACTCGAAGTGACCATCTCGGGTGTTAAATGCTGTCTTCCATTCGTCCCTCTTGCGGATAAGATTGTAGGCCCCGCAAAGATCCAACCTAGAGAAAATCTTGGAACCGCGCAGGCGGTCAAACAGTTCTGTGATCAGTGGCAGAGGGTAGCGTTTTTTAACTGTGATCTTATTAAGTCCACAATAATCAATACAAGGACGCAAGGAGCCGTCCTTCTTGGTGACAGAGAAGAATCCTGCACCCGCAGGAGAAGAGGACTTCCGTATGAAACCTCTTTGCAAGTTCTCCTGGTTATACTCCGACATGGCAGTGGTCTCAGGAACAGAGAGTGGATACACCCAGCCCCTGGGAGGAGAAGTGCCCGGCAATAACTCAATAGGGCAATCGTAGGGTCGATGCGGTGGCAAAGTCTCCGCCTGCTTTTTAGAGAAGACGTCAGAGAAGTCCTGGTAGTCCTTGGAGTTAAACCCTCCAAAGGCTTCGTAGACAGAGAGGAGGCCAATACAGGTACAGGCAGAGAGTCCCCCATACAGCGGGACCGGCTCTCAGGACCCCAATGAAGGATCTCCCCTGTCATCCAATTGAGAACAGGTGCATGGAGCTGCAGCCACGGAAGACCCAACAGGATAGAGGACGTGGACCGAGGTAGCATGTAAAAGGACAGTCTCTCCTTGAGCAACACTCTGACCTGCAAGAACAGAGGCTTGGTGTGGTACAGGACCGGGTCAGAGAGGATTTGGCCACTTACAGATGAGATGACCAACGGCTTCTCGAGGCGAACCACTGGGATGTGATGCCGGGAGACCAGAGCGGCATCCATGAAATTCCCTGCAGAACCGGAGTCCAAGAAAGCAGAGACTTGGATCTGGGGGCTGGTGCCAATGCTGAGAAGCACCGGAATCATCAGACGTGGAGAAGCTTGGCAGACACCTAGGGACGCTTCTCCCAAGAACCCTAGGTGCTGGTGTTTCCCGGACACTGAGGACGAATTGAACAGGACCCGATGAAGTGCTCCGAACTAGCACAATAAAGGCAAAGGTTGCCCTGGCGTCTTCTGATGCGTTCCTGGGAGGAGAGTCTTGCTCTGTCCACCTCCATAGGCTCCTCTGCGGATGGTATGACCTGAGGCTGGAGTGGTCTTTGGAAGGCCGGGGCCAGGCGGGCCAGGCGTCGAGGATGAACTTGAGGTTGCTCGAGGCGTGACTTCTCAGCATGCTCTCTAAATCGCACGTCTATCCGGGTGGCCAAGGTTATGAGACCACTCAGAGTAGACGGCAGATCACGAGCGGCCAGAGCGGCCTTCACATGAGAGGCGAGACCCTTTTTGAAAGCTACAGACAGGGCTGCGTCATTCCAGGAAAGTTACGAGGCCAGCGTGCAGAACTGGACTGCATACTCCCCCACGGAGGAATTCCCAAGGCGTAGATTCAGCAAGGCTGACTTGGCTGAGGAGGCCCGGGCCGGTTCTTCGAACATGGAGCGAAATTCAGATAGAAAGGGCGCAAGAGAAGCTGTAACTGGGTCATTCCTATCCCAAAGAGGTGTAGCCCAGGCCAAGGCTTTCCCGGAGAGAAGGCTGATTATAAAGGCCACCTTAGATCGCTCCGTGATGAACTGGGACGGCATAAGTTCTATGTGCAGGGAGCATTGAGTAATAAAGCTTCTGCACATCTTGGAGTCGCCATCGTACTTTCTGGGCATGGACAGCCATAGTCTGGGTTCAGCAGCGGGAAGACAAGCCGGAGCAATAGAAGCTGCAGGGATAGCCTCAGGAATCTGTTGCTGTTGCTGGTTAGCAAGTAATTGCTGCAGCATGGCAGTAACTTGATCCAACTGATCTCGTTGCGCAGCAATCTGTCGAGATTGGTGGATCACGATGGTAGCGAGATCAGGCTTACTGGGAGGCAGGACCTCAGCGGGATCCATGGCCGGATCTTACTGTCAGGCTTACGAGATATGGATCCACTGGACCACTGCAGATGATGACTCAAGCCACTACCTAGGACCACAGTCTAAGTGGTACCCGGTTTTCACAAGAGCCCGCCGCAAAGCGGGTTAGACATGCTGCGGCGTGGTACCACCAGGTCGTTCCTCAGGCGTGACTTGTCTGCAGTGGCGGCCAAGGTTGAAGTACAGAAACAGCAGTGAAACTCGAGTTCACAGTCCAGGCACAGGGTCAGGACAGGCGGCAGAGATGCAATGTCAGAGTCCAATCCGGGGTCAGCAACAGGAGGTCCAAGCAGAAGGGTACGGAAACACAGCACACATGACAGCAGCACGGAGGAACACTGGTACACGGGAACACGGAGGAGGTCAGGTAACACAGGAACACAGAGGGTGTCAGGAACGCAGGAGACACAGGAATTCAGGAGACACTGGAACGTAGGAGACACTGGAACGCAGGAGACACTGGAACGCAGGCAAATGCTTTCTCTATGGCTATGAGGCACAAAGATCCGGCAGGGTTAGATGGGAGAGGCAGATATAAATAGCCTCCTGGGAAATGACCAGCGCCAATCAATGACGCGCTTGCCCTTTAAATTTCCTAGATGTGCCGCGCGCCCTAAGGCACGGAGCGAGGCTGGGACTCGGGAGCGGGGAGAGGCGAGATGCGCTGGCGCGGTGCCTGCGGGGAGCGAGAGGCACGGGTGAGCCAGCGACCACTTACCCATCCAGAGGCCGTAGCAGTTCAGGATCTTCGTGGGCTCCTTCACCACTATGCAGAACCTCTTGAGGAAAGTGCTGATGTCACAGCCGGGGGTCCGCAAGTTCTACATGGACACCTTGATCATCCTCTCTTCCCTCTGCAGCAAGCAGTTGCCAACAACTGGGGCAGCCGCTTTGATTGCTTCCCAACTTCTTCAGACACTCACCGTCATGTAGAGGAGCCCGGTGACCATGGCCTGGATTCCGAAGATGTCAGAAGCTCGGATCCCCTGGTCCAGCAGCATTTTCTTGCAGAATACATCTTTCGTCATGTCTGGCACCCTTCTGTCTACCTCCTTCATTGGCAGCGCGACCGTGTCCCTCATGGAGGGTGGGAGCTTCTGTGTAGCCGCTGGTGGCTGCTGCTCAGAGGAGGCTTCTGTTGTTGAAGCAGCTGCTGGGGCCTGGGGTTCCTCTTCCATCTTCTTTTCCAGGGTGTGCTTTGCCATGGCTTCTTTCAGGCTTCCTCTGGTGGTGTGAAATCTTCCATTCAGGCTTGCTTGCTCAGCTACCAAGAAGGGGGTGGAGATATGCAAATCTTTCCAGATGAGTTCTTCTCGAAAAGCTTCTTTGTTTCTCTTCAGGTGAATCGAGATCTAAGCGAGTACTAGCTCTGTGTTCTTAAAAGAACAATTTTTGCTTAATCTGCACAACTAGGAATAACCATGCTTCGGATAAACCTCATGGACTACGTTACTGCCACTGTGCAAAGCTTTTCCAAGATGTTCAATGGAAAACAATGCCTTTGCTACCTTGAAAGGCCCCTTATCACCGAGTATGACCTACAAGAAGTCTAAAAACATGACGTGGGATTTCAAGGTACCAAAAGGAGGCATTGGGGCAGATTTACTTACCCGGTCCATTTGCGATCCAGCGGCGCGTTCTCTGCGCTGGATTCGGGTCCGGCCGGGATTCATTAAGGTAGTTCCTCCGCCGTCCACCAGGTGGCGCTGCTGCGCTGAAAAGCATCGGAACGCACTGGAGTTCACCGAGCCGGGCTGAGTAAAGGTAAGTGCAAGCTCCGCGACAGATTTTTTTTAAAAAATGCGGTGGTTTTTCCGAATCCATCGGGTTTTCGTTTGGCCACGCCCCCCGATCGGCGCAAATCGGAAATATTCGGGTAACACGTCGGGAAACCGCGAATCGGGCCCTTAGTAAATGACCCCCATTGTTTTCCATTTAACACCTGTATGTAACACCAATGTATTTGCATACTTCCCAGAATTCCCTAGTGGAGCATCTATGGCTTTAAGTCTCCACATGCCTATAAGGCAGCCTTAATTGGCAACCTCTCCATAAGGATAACTCTTATCTTCTGACCCTAGTCAATAGCCTCTTCCATAGCCAAACCAGTTCCCTATAATGTACTGAGTGGATTCACCGTGGACCTTGTGGTCCAACATGTCGTGTGAAAGGCTTTACAACTGGCACAAGGATTTGTCATGGATGACCAGGGGGGCTTCCCCACCCGGTCATTTATGGCAGCCCGCAACCTGAGCAAAACCCAGTACTGCCCCCAGTGTCACTTTGCTGAGGAGATGTCATTTTAGTTATTCTGGGAATTCCCCTTCACTTGGAGCCTGTTGAAAGCTCTGAATCACGAACTCCTTCTTTCAGTGCCCAGAAACACCGTGATGTGCCTCATTGCTCTTTATGGTTTGTACCAAGGCATCCACACAGGTGCTGTCTCATGGTACACACTCAGTGTCGGACTGGAGTACCTTGGGCCCACCAGAGAAAATCTTTTTTGGGGCCCACCTTTCATGTAAATAGAATAAATACTACAGAACCCAAGACACGTTGGGGCAGTTTTTCAGAAGCATTCAACATGAAACAATGTAAACAGAGACGGACAGATTTATACTGCACCAAGTATCATCCAACCTCGCAATGTATAAATCTGGATGATAAATATGTTGTAGCACAAGTCTTTTTCGTATAAATTTGCACATCAAAAAATAAGCCTGATTTTTGGGCACTTTTGAAACTAGTGCTGAGGCACAGCCTTTTTACTCATATTAGTTGCAAAACTGTCCACTGCACTGCAAAGCTCAGTATACAAATACAGAACCAGAACCATATAAAATACAACATTTGTACATTGCCAACAACAACTTTGGTCATAACAACACAGGTGACATTACTGTACTGCAAGCCCCAGGCAGGAAAGATCTGGTTACTTTATTCACTAACCTTTAGATGAGAAACAGACCTAAGAGCGAAATCTAGAGAGTGCTAAAAATGTCTACTGTGACTAGCAGTGACTATATAGTAGTCATATACAAAGTATACACAGGGGCTCTGCGGCAGATTTTAACCCTATAGACCAGTGATGGCGAACGTTTGGAGACAGAGTGCCCAAACTACAACCAAAATCCACTTATTTACCGTGAAGTGCCAAAACGACATTTTAAGCAGTAACTTATTGCTACCCGTTATTCCAAATCTTTCAATCGTATCGGCCGCCTGAGGCCACCAATACACTTGAAAGAAGGAGGACAAATTCAGACTCTCTAGTAGCTTCTCTCCAGGGTCTCTCTGTAGAGGAACAATGGTGGGTCCAGAATGAGGACCTCAAAAGATATTGCAATTCTGTCAACACCTTCTCACTTTTCCTGCAGCTCCAAACAGTCAATGATGTGTCACTTTAAAATAGCGCTGAGAGCAGCATCTCTCAAGTTGCCTGGGACTGCAGGAGGATTTGGACCTATTTGGTGAACTCAGTCCTGGGGTCATGGCCTGAGTGCCCACAGAAATGGCTCTGAGTGCCACCTCTGGCACCAGGGCCATAGTTTCGCCACCACTGCTATAGACTATATATAGTAGTCAGATACAAGGTACACACAGGGGATCAGCATTTTTCTCCAAATCCTGGATTGAGCGTATGTTATTTCTCCGTATATGTATGCATAATGTGACAACTGGCTGTTTCCATTACTTGTGTTAGAGACCTATGCTCAATATACACTACAACAGTGTTCAGTCATCGCTTGGGACACATCCTATTTGACTTCACTTAATGAGACTTTATGTAGTGCTACATAACTATAGAATGACAGCTGCTACTCTCAAGCTTGAAGGGAGCTCCAATGCTGTATACTGCTGTTGTATTTCCATGTATGTCTGTGTACTGCGGCTGTAGCTCCATGTATGGCTGTGTACTGCGGCTGTAGCTCCATGTATGGCTGTGTACTGCGGCTGTAGCTCCATGTATGGCTGTGTACTGCGGCTGTTGCTCCATGTAAGGCTGTGTACTGCGGCTGTAGCTCCATGTATTGCTGTGTACTGCGGCTGTAGCTCCATGTATGGCTGTATACTGCTGTTGTATCTCCATGTATGACTGTGTACTGCGGCTGTAGCTCCATGTATGGCTGTGTACTGCGGCTGTAGCTCCATGTATGGCTATGTAATGCGGCTGTAGCTCCATGTATGGCTGTGTACTGCGGCTGTTGCTCCATGTAAGGCTGTGTACTGCGGCTGTAGCTCCATGTATTGCTGTGTACTGCGGCTGTAGCTCCATGTATGGCTGTATACTGCTGTTGTATCTCCATGTATGACTGTGTACTGCGGCTGTAGCTCCATGTATGGCTGTGTACTGCGGCTGTAGCTCCATGTATGGCTATGTAATGCGGCTGTAGCTCCATGTATGGCTGTGTACTGCGGCTGTAGCTCCATGTATGGCTGTGTACTGCGGCTGTAGCTCCATGTATGGCTGTGTACTGCGGCTGTAGCTCCATGTATGGCTGTGTACTGCGGCTGTAGCTCCATGTATGGCTGTGTACTGCGGCTGTTGCTCCATGTAAGGCTGTGTGCTGCGGCTGTAGCTCCATGTATTGCTGTGTACTGCGGCTGTAGCTCCATGTATTGCTGTGTACTGCAGCTGTATCTCCATGTATGACTGTGTACTGCGGCTGTAGCTCCATGTATGGTTGTGTACTGCGGCTGTAGCTCCATGTATGGCTATGTAATGCGGCTGTAGCTCCATGTATGGCTGTGTACTGCGGCTGTAGCTCCATGTAAGGCTGTGTGCTGCGGCTGTAGCTCCATGTATTGCTGTGTACTGCGGCTGTAGCTCCATAGATGGCTGTGTGCTGCAGCTGTAGCTCCATGTAAGGCTGTAAACTGCTGTTGTATCTCCATGTAAGGCTGTAAACTGCTGTTGTATCTCCATGTATGACTGTGTACTGCGGCTGTAGCTCCATGTATGACTGTGTACTGCGGCTGTAGCTCCATGTATGGCTGTGTACTGCGGCTGTAGCTCCATGTATGGCTATTAGAGATGAGCGAGCACTAAAATGCTCGGGTACTCGTTATTCGAGACGAACTTTTCCCGATGCTCGAGTGCTCGTCTCGAATAACGAGCCCCATTGAAGTCAATGGGAGACTCGAGCATTTTTCAAGGGGACCAAGGCTCTGCACAGGGAAGCTTGGCCAAACACCTGGGAACCTCAGAAAAGGATGGAAACACCACGGAAATGGACAGGAAACAGCAGGGGCAGCATGCATGGATGCCTCTGAGGCTGCTTAATCGCACCATTATGCCAAAATTATGGGCAACAGCATGGCCATGACAGAGTGACAGAATGAAGCTAGATAGCATCTAAAACATCCAATAATTGACCCTGACACTATAGGGGACTTCATGCAGAGGCAGCGGCAGCAGCGGCAGGCTAGAGAGTGGCATGGCGACATACCCTAAATGGACTCAGGCTTCAAACCAATGGGTGGCAGAGAGGAACCAAAGGAGGTGAGCAAGAAGCGCTCAAATAATATCGGTACATGATAAAAGTTTGCCAGTATATTTTGTGGATTACACAGCAGGGTGGCGACAAAGTTAACATGGAAGCCATGAAAACAACCCAAAATTCTGCCTGACAAAGCTCGTTTGATAAGGGGACCATGTATGGAGGCAGTGAACTAGTAGTAGATTAAAGGTGCTGCAGTTAAAACTATGTTAGTTGGATCTTGGCATGGAGCTGGCGCTCCGCTGCCAGGCGAGCTTTCGCCAATCCAAGCCCGTGTCTCTAGGCTACTCCCCAAACAGCACTTCTAAGAACCTTTTGTATAAGATCAAGTGTAGTAGCGTTCTTATAAGTTTAGGATATGGCGGGTGAGGGGAATGTAAACAGAAGCGCAAGAAGCGCTGAAATAATATTGGTAAATGATAAAAGTTTGCCAGTATATTTTGTGGATAACACAGCTGGGTGGCGACAAAGTTAACAACTTTGATGTGGAATCCATGAAAACAACCCAAATTTCTGCCTGACACACCTCGTTTGATAAAGGGACGATGTATGGAGGCAGCTATATGGACGACTTTTGGAGGTAGCAATGGAGACAACGTGTGGAGGCTGCTATGGAGACAATTTAATTTGGATAGTGCCTGTATGTGGCAGTCCAAAAAATTTTTCAAACCAGAGGAGCAGGTAGGTGGCCCTCCAGAAAAATGGAATAGATTGAGTGCCTGTATGTGGCAGTCCAAAAAAGTTTTCAAACCAGAGGAGCAGGTAGGTGGCCCTCCAGAAAAATGAAATAGATTGAGTGCCTGTATGTGGCAGTCCAAAAAAGTTTTCAAACCAGAGGAGCAGGTAGGTGGCCCTCCAGAAAAATTGAATAGATTGAGTGCCTGTATGTGGCACTCCCAAAAATTGTTTAAAACAGAGGACTGGGTCGGTGGCCCTCCAGAAAAATTAAATGCATAAAGTACTATAGCTAGAGCCAGTGGGCCCTGTCAAAAAATAGCCAGTTTCCTCTGCTTTACTGTACAAAGAGGAGGAGAAGGAGGAAAATGAGGAGGAGGAGGAGTGGATAAATTATTCAGGTTGAGCTTCCTTCACCTGGTGGAGATTGGAAATTATGAGAAATCCAGGCTTTATTCATCTTAATAAGCGTCAGCCTGTCAGCGCTGTCAGTCGACAGGCGTGTACGCTTATCGGTGATGATGCCACCAGCTGCACTGAAAACCCGCTCGGACAAGACGCTAGCGGCAGGGCAGGCAAGAACCTCCAAGGCGTACAGCGCCAGTTCGTGCCACATGTCCAGCTTTGAAACCCAGTAGTTGTAGGGAGCTGTGTGATCATTTAGGACGATGGTATGATCAGCTACGTACTCCCTCACCATCTTTCTGTAAAGATCAGCCCTACTCTGCCGAGACTGGGGACAGGTGACAGTGTCTTGCTGGGGTGACATAAAGCTGGCAAAAGCCTTGTAAAGCGTACCCTTGCCAGTGCTGGACAAGCTGCCTGCTCGCCTACTCTCCCTCGCTACTCCCAGAACTACGCACTCTGCCGCTAGCGCTGTCAGAAGGGAAATACTGTTTCAGCTTGTGCACCAGGGCCTGCTGGTATTCATGCATTCTCACACTCCTTTCCTCTCCAGGGATGAGAGTGGAAAGATTTTGCTTGTACCGTGGGTCCAGGAGAGTGAACACCCAGTAATCGGTGCTGGAATAAATTCTTTGAACGCGAGGGTCACGGGATAGGCAGCCTAGCATGAAATCTGCCATATGCGCCAGAGTACCAACGCGTAAGAATTCACTCCCCTCACTGGCCTGACTGTCCATTTCCTCCTCCTCCAACTCCTCCAACTCCTCTTCTTCTGCCCATACACGCTGAACAGTGAAGGACTCAACAATGGTCCCCTCTTGTGTCTCGCCAACATTCTCCTCCTCTTCCTCCTCATCCTCCTCCACCTCCTCCGATATGCGCTGAGAAACAGACCTAAGGGTGCTTTGGCTATCAACAAGGGAATCTTCTTCCCCCGTCTCTTGTGACGAGCGCAAAGCTCCGACTTCATGCTGATCAGAGAGTTTTTCAACAGGCCAAGCAGCGGTATGGTGAGGCTGATGATGGCGGCATCGCCACTGACCATCTGTGTTGACTCCTCAAAGTTACTCAGCACCTGACAGATATCAGACATCCACGTCCACTCCTCATTGTAGACTTGAGGAAGCTGACTGACCTGACTACCAGTTCTGGTGGAAGTTGACATCTGGCAGTCTACAATCGCTCGGCGCTGCTGGTAAACTCTGGATAACATGGTCAGTGTTGAATTCCACCTCGTGGGCACGTCGCACAACAGTCGGTGAGCGGGCAGTTGGAGGCGGCGCTGCGCTGCCCTGAGAGTGGCAGCATCTGTGCTGGACTTCCTGAAATGCGCACAGATGCGGCGCACCTTCGTGAGCAAATCAGACAGATTGGGGTATGTCTTGAGGAAACGCTGAACTATCAGATTTAACACATGGGCCAGGCATGGCACATGTGTCAGTCTGCCGAGTTGCAGAGCCGCCACCAGGTTACGGCCGTTGTCACACACAACCATGCCTGGCTTCAGGTTCAGCGGTGCCAGCCACAGATCAGTCTGCGCCGTGATGCCCTGTAATAGTTCTTGGGCGGTGTGCCTTTTATCGCCTAGGCTCAGCAGTTTGAGCACCGCCTGCTGTCGCTTAGCGACGGCACTGCTGCTGTGCCTAGAGCTACCGACTGATGGCGCCATGCCCACGGATGGTAGTTCGGAAGAGGAGGTGGAGGAGGGGTGGGAGGAGGAGGAGGCATAGTAGGCCTGAAACACCTGGACCGAGGTAGGCCCCGCAATCCTTGGCGTCGGCAGTATATGACCAGCCGCAGGGTCAGACTCGGTCCCAGCCTCCACCAAGTTAACCCAATGTGCCGTCAGCGATATATAGTGGCCCTGCCCGGCAGCACTCGTCCACGTGTCCGTGGTCAGGTGGACCTTGTCAGAAACGGCGTTGGTCAGGGCACGGATGATGTTGTCTGACACGTGCTGGTGCAGGGCTGGGACGGCACATCGGGAAAAGTAGTGGCGGCTGGGGACCGAATACCGAGGGGCGGCCGCCGCCATGAGGTTGCGAAAGGCCTCGGTCTCTACTAGCCTATAGAGCAGCATCTCCAGGCTGAGCAATCTGGAGATGTGGACATTAAGGGCTTGGGCGTGCGGGTGGGTTGCACTATATTTGCGTTTCCGCTCCAGCGTCTGGGGTATGGAGAGCTGAACGCTGGTGGATGCTGTGGAGGATCGTGGAGGCGACGATGGGGTTTTTGTGGCAGGGTCCTGGGCAGGGGGCTGACTATCAGCTGACACAGGGGAAGGAGCAGTGGTGTGCACGGCCGGAGGTGAACGGGCTTGTTGCCACTGAGTGGGGTGTTTAGCATTCATATGCCTGCGCATACTGGTGGTAGTTAAGCTATTAGTGGTGGAACCCTTGCTGATCCTGGTTTGGCAAATGTTGCACACCACAGTCCGTCGGTCATCCGGTGTTTCCTTAAAGAACCTCCAGACTTCTGAAAATCTAGCCCTCGCCGCAGGAGCCCTCGCCACGGGAGCTTCACTAGTTGACACATTTGGCGCTGATGCACCAGGTCTGGCCCTGCCTCTCCGTCTGGCCCCACCACTGCCTCTTCCAACCTGTTCTGGTCGAGGACTCTCCTCCGTCTCAGAAGCACTGTGTTCACCCGGCCTATCAACCCAGCTTGGGTCTGTCACCTCATCATCCTCCGATCCCTCAGTCTGCTCCCCCCTCGGACTTCCTGCCCTGACAACAACTTCCCCACTGTCTGACAACCGTGTCTCCTCATCGTCGGACACCTCTTTACACACTTCTTCCACTACGTCAAGAAGGTCATCATCACCCACAGACTGCGACTGGTGGAAAACCTGGGCATCGGAAAATTGCTCAGCAGCAACCGGACAAGTGGTTTGTGACTGTGGGAAGGGTCCAGAAAACAGTTCCTCAAAGTATGCCGGTTCAAATGCCAAATTTTCCTGGGAGGGGGCAGACTGGGGGGGAGGAGGCTGAGGTGCAGGAGCTGGAGGAGTGGCGATTTCGGTGACATGGGTGGACTGCGTGGAAGACTGACTGGTGGACAAATTGCTCGAAGCATTGTCGGCAATCCACGACATCACCTGTTCGCACTGTTCTGGCCTCAACAGTGCTCTACCACGAGTCCCAGTAACTTCAGACATGAACCTAGGGAGTGTAGCTCTGCGGCGTTCCCCTGCTCCCTCATCAGCAGGTGGTGTCTCACCCCGCCCAGGACCACGGCCTCTGATTCCTGCAGTAGTTGGACGCCCACGTCCCCGCCCTCGTCCTCTACCCCTAGCCCTCGGGTTAAACATTTTGAAAATGAAAGTTATAACTTTAATTTTTTTTTAACTTTTTTTTGTGTTTTTAAGTTTTTTTTTGTGTTTTTTAGTTTTTAAAACCAAACAATGCTATCCTATTGCTATGGCTATTTTCTAGCCAAGTATGAAAGCACACTGCTATGCCAGATGAGATGACGCTGAGTTATGAAAAAATAAACGTAAAATAAAAAGGAAATGGCAGACTGTGCCTAATTGAAATCCAACCCCTAATAAATTTTCCCACTTCGGTCTTTGCGATGGATATGTGCGTCACGAAGCGCTAAACACAGCGGTCGCAAGTCTCACTCCAAATTCCTGACAATTGGCTAGTAGATGCACTGCAGCAAGGACAGCCACCAGCAGATCAACCAGAAATAAAATATATATAACGCTATTGTAGGCGTAAGTAAGCCGTTTGGATTCTCCTTTGGCTATTTTCTAGCCAAGTATGAAAGCACACTGATGAGATGACGCTGAGTTATGAAAAAATAAACGTAAAATAAAAAGGAAATGGCAGACTGTGCCTAATTGAAATCCAACCCCTAATAAATTTTCCCACTTCGGTCTTTGCGATGGATATGTGCGTCACTAAGCGCTAAACACAGCGGTCGCAAGTCTCACTCCAAATTCCTGACAATTGGCTAGTATATGCACTGCAGCAAGGACAGCCACCAGCAGATCAACCAGAAATAAAATATATATAACGCTATTGTAGGCGTAAGTAAGCCGTTTGGATTCTCCTTTGGCTATTTTCTAGCCAAGTGTGAAAGCACACTGATGAGATGACGCTGAGTTATGAAAAAATAAACGTAAAATAAAAAGAAACTGCCAGACTGTGCCTAATTGAAATCCAACCCCTAATAAATTTTCCCACTTCGGTCTTTGCGATGGATATGTGCGTCACTAAGCGCAAAACACAGCGGTCGCAAGTCTCACTACAAATTGCTCACAATTTGCTAGTAGATGCACTGCAGCAAGGACAGCCACCAGCAGATCAACCAGAAATAAAATATATATAACGCTACTGTAGGCGTAAGTAAGCCGTTTGGATTCTCCTATGGCTATTTTCTAGCCAAGTATGAAAGCACACTGCTATGCCAGATGAGATGACGCTGAGTTATTAAAAAAATAAACGTAAAATAAAAAAGGAAATGGCAGACTGTGCCTAATTGAAATCCAACCCCTAATAAATTTTCCCACTTCGGTCTTTGCGATGGATATGTGCGTCACTAAGCGCAAAACACAGCGGTCGCAACTCTCACTACAAATTGCTCACAATTTGCTAGTAGATGCACTGCAGCAAGGACAGCCACCAGCAGATCAACCAGAAATCAAATATATATAACGCTACTGTAGGCGTAAGTAAGCCGTTTGGATTCTCCTATGGCTATTTTCTAGCCAAGTATGAAAGCACACTGCTATGCCAGATGAGATGACGCTGAGTTATTAAAAAAATAAACGTAAAATAAAAAAGGAAATGGCAGACTGTGCCTAATTGAAATCCAACCCCTAATAAATTTTCCCACTTCGGTCTTTGCGATGGATATGTGCGTCACTAAGCGCAAAACACAGCGGTCGCAACTCTCACTACAAATTGCTCACAATTTGCTAGTAGATGCACTGCAGCAAGGACAGCCACCAGCAGATCAACCAGAAATCAAATATATATAACGCTACTGTAGGCGTAAGTAAGCCGTTTGGATTCTCCTATGGCTATTTTCTAGCCAAGTATGAAAGCACACTGCTATGCCAGATGAGATGACGCTGAGTTATTAAAAAAATAAACGTAAAATAAAAAAGGAAATGGCAGACTGTGCCTAATTGAAATCCAACCCCTAATAAATTTTCCCACTTCGGTATTTGCGATGGATATGTGCGTCACTAAGCGCAAAACACAGCGGTCGCAAGTCTCACTACAAATTGCTCACAATTTGCTAGTAGATGCACTGCAGCAAGGACAGCCACCAGCAGATCAACCAGAAATCAAATATATATAACGCTACTGTAGGCATAAGTAAGCCGTTTGGATTCTCCTATGGCTATTTTCTAGCCAAGTATGAAAGCACACTGCTATGCCAGATGAGATGACGCTGAGTTATTAAAAAAATAAACGTAAAATAAAAAAGGAAATGGCAGACTGTGCCTAATTGAAATCCAACCCCTAATAAATTTTCCCACTTCGGTCTTTGCGATGGATATGTGCGTCACTAAGCGCAAAACACAGCGGTCGCAACTCTCACTACAAATTGCTCACAATTTGCTAGTAGATGCACTGCAGCAAGGACAGCCACCAGCAGATCAACCAGAAATCAAATATATATATCGCTACTGTAAGCGTAAGTAAGCCGTTTGGATTCTCCTATGGCTATTTTCTAGCCAAGTATGAAAGCACACTGATGAGATGACGCTGAGTTATGAAAAAATAAACGTAAAATAAAAAGTAAATGGCAGACTGTGCCTAATTGAAATCAAACCCCTAATAAATTTTCCCACTTTGGTGTTTGAGGTGGATATGTGTGTCACTAAGAGCTAAACACAACGGTAGCAAGTCCCCCTGCAAATTCCTCACAATATGGTACTAGCTGCACTACTAGTGCCAGCAAGCCCAGCCACAAGCAAACAAAAAAAAAAAGTATAACGTTATTGTAGCCCTAAGAAGGGCTGTTGGGTTCTTGTTGAATCACTCCTGCCTAACACTATTCTAATAGAACACCCTAACGCTTTCCCTGACCAGCAGCAGCTCTCTCCCTAGCGGCATCCAGACACAGAATGATCCGAGCAGCGCGGGCAGCGGCTAGTCTATCCCAGGGTCACCTGATCTGGCCAGCCAACCACTGCTATCGACGTGTAAGGGTACCACGTCATGCTGGGTGGAGTGCAGAGTCTCCTGGCTTGTGATTGGCTCTGTTTCTGGCCGCCAAAAAGCAAAACGGCGGGAGCTGCCATTTTCTCGAGCGGGCGAAGTATTCGTCCGAGCAACGAGCAGTTTCGAGTACGCTAATGCTCAAACGAGCATCAAGCTCGGACGAGTATGTTCGCTCATCTCTAATGGCTATGTAATGCGGCTGTAGCTCCATGTATGGCTGTGTACTGCAGCTGTAGCTCCATGTATGGCTGTGTACTGCGGCTGTAGCTCCATAGATGGCTGTGTACTGCGGCTGTAGCTCCATGGATGGCTGTGGACTGCGGCTGTAGCTCCATGGATGGCTGTGCACTGCGGCTGTAGCTCCATGGATGGCTGGGTACTGCGGCTGTAGCTCCATGGATGGCTGTGTACTGCGGCTGTAGCTCCATGTACGGCTGTGTACTGCGGCTGTAGCTCCATGTATGGCTGTGTACTGCGGCTGTAGCTCCATGTATGGCTGTGTACTGCTCCTGTAGCTCCATATATGGCTGTGTACTGTGGCTGTAGCTTCATGTATGGCTGTGTACTGCTCCTGTAGCTCCGTGTATGGCTGTGTACTGCTCCCGTAGGTCCCCCACAGCAACCATTTTAGGGCCTCCTCCCTCCACCGCATCCATTAAAATGCCCCCACCCCCACAGCATCCAATACCGGGCCCCCTCCCCTTCCCCTCTCCCCCCACAGCATCCATTCTAGGGCCCCTCCCCCACAGCATCCATTCTAGGGCCCCTCCCTCACAGCATCCATTACAGCCTCCTCCCCCACAGCATCCATTACAGGGCCCCCTATCCCCCCCCACAGCATCCATTACAGGGCCCCACAGCACCCATTACATGGCCCCCCATCACCCCCCCCCACAGCATGCATTTTAGGGCCCCTTCCCCCACAGCATCCATTAAAGCGCCCCCTCCCCTTCCCTCCTCCCCCCACAGCATCTATTCTTGGGCCCTCTCCCCCATAGCATCTATTACAGGGCCCCTCTCACCCCTTAGCATCCATTACAGGGGCCCGCCTTCTGCAGCTTACATTACAATGCTCCTTACACTTTGACTTCTTGTTTATCATACTTGGTGTTAAGGGAGCTGCCTTTCAAGGTAGCAAAAGGAGACATTGGGGCACATATACTTTGGTCCATATGTGGTGGTCAAGCCCTAGGGTCTTAAAATTTCGGCTTTAGGTCTTTGACCTGATATCTGCCTACATATCTCTTAGCTGTATTACACATAGGGTCAGAGTAATTTCCCTTGGAGACCAGATGGCTAATCACATATGTGTTATCAGCTGCGAGAGAAGTAATCACCTCAAACTGGAAAACTCCATTCTTGTTTGATTGGATAGAGGTTTAATAGGGTTAATGCATTTATGATTTATGAGTTGATTATGGCTAAAGACTATAGACATCTCCTTTCAGTTGCCCTGGGATCTGACCGTTAATTCTCTGACTTAAAGGTTGGGAGGAAATATTCTTATCATGTCTGACACTGCATTGAGCTCCTAAGTGCCTCCAGCCCCCACCCTTGCAATCCAAGACGAGCTCACACACAGACTTCCTTCTGGCAAGCAGCATTGTGAGGAGAGTAAAGCTACAAGTTGTAGGCAAATAAGATCTTTATCCAGGGGAGGGGGAAGGAGGCACAGAGCTGAGAATGTCATGTTTAATATGCATCTCACAGATCTCATGATCTCTCATCTCTGAATGTCTCATCTCTCTTTCTATGTGTCAGATACTAGTGAATGTTCAGAAGCTAAATGAAAGTGTATATAAACCTGTACCCTGACAATATAAGCACATTGTTAGCACACAGCATCTCACAGCACCAGAGGGATAGTAATGTGTCTGCTTAGTTAGTCCCCATTCTACACTGACCATTGCTGAGTAATAAGAGCTAAAACAGCAATAAAACTGAGTCAAATTGTAAAGTAAGGGGTAAAAATTATATATATTTGGTAAACATCATTAAAGGTTAAGGACTGGGCCCTTTCCTGTTTTTTCATGTCCATTTTTCACTCCCCACCTTCAAAAATCTATAACTTTTTTATTTTTACACGTAAAGAGCTGTGTGATGGCTTGTTTTCTGCGTAACAGATTGCACTTCATAATGATGGTATTAAATATTCCATGCCATGTACTCGGAAGCGGGAAAAAAATTCCAAATGCAATGAAAATGGTGAAAAAACGCATTTGCGCCATTTTCTTGTGGGCTTGGATTTTACGTCTTTCACTGATCGCCCCAAATGACATGTCTACTTTATTCTTTGGGTCGGTACGATTAAGGGGATACCAAATTTGTATAGGTTTTATAATGTTTTCATACATTTACAAAAATTAAAACCTCCTGTACAAAAATAATTTTTTTGATTTTGCCAACTTCTGGCGCTAATAACTTTTTTATACTTTGGTGTACGGAGCTGTGGGTGGTGTCCTTTTTTGCAAAATTTGATAATATTTTCAATGATATCATTTTAGGACTGTACGACCTTTTGATCACTTTTTATAGATTTTTTTAGATTTTTCAAAATGGCAAAAAAGTGCCATTTTCGACTTTGGGCGCTATTTTCCATTACGGGGTTAAACACATTGAAAAACCGTTATCATATTTTGATAGATCGGGCATTTTCAGACGCGGCGATACCTAATTTGTTTATGATTTTTACTGTTTATTTATATTTATGTCAGTTCTAGGGAAAGGGGGGTGATTTGAAATTTTAGGTTTTTTTATTATAATTTTTTTTTTTTAAACTTTTTTTTAGTTTTATTTATACTATTTTTCAGACTCCCTAGGGTACTTTAACCCTAGGTTGTCTGATCGATCCTATCATATACTGCCATACTACAGTATGGCAGTATATGGGGATTTTCTTCCTCATTCATTACAATGTGCTATCAGCACATTGTAATGAAGGGGTTAAAACGAAATAGCCTCGGGTCTTCGGAAGACCCGAGGCTACCATGGAGACGCTATCTGTTTGAGGCTGCCGGCAGCTTTGCCGGCAGCCCACGCTGTAAAAACACCCGCGATCGGTGCTAGCACCGATTGCGGATGTTACCGGTAAGCCTTTGCTGCAATATGCAGCAAAGACTTACCGGCTATGGAGAGGGCTCAGCCCGTGAGCCCTCTCCATGCAGTGCGACGCGACCGCCGCCGTGAATACACGGCGGGCGGTCGCGAACCGGTTAAGGGTTTAAAATTTCAGATTTTTTTTTCATGGGCAAACCCCCTTAAATGTGTGAATCTCTGCAATGTTGTGTTGTGTTTTTTGTCTCTTAAGTTGTTTTTATCCTTGTTACTATGTTTGCTACAAAAAAAGTTAAAAGAAAAAAGTTACTTTGCCCTGAACTGTCTACATGGAACTGCTCCACGGCTGCTCCCCTCTGCTGTGGGTAAAAGCTATGGCAGGCTTCTCGTGGAATACTACAAAAGTCACTCAGAGCAGAAGGAAAGGGTTGTAGCCCAGTTGAATGCAGAGAGCTAAGTGCATAGTAGTGTGAGGACACTGGTATACTTGGATCCCAGAATTCAAATCATTTTTTTCAAGATCTTGTCACATATAGATGTGATTAAATTCTCCAGGACTGCCACCACACACCACATTTACTAAAAGTGCATTAAAAGTGCATTGTCCGTGTATAATGCTGGGTGTGGCAATTCACTAAGATTGTGCCCCAGAAATCATGAATCTGGTGCTTCCCTACACTGGCCCGACAAAGTTCACCATCTTTTTCATGGTGCACCTTTAACATATGGCATGCGACACAATTAGCAAGTTAAATACTGCGCTTGGTCCGAATCAGTCGGAGTGACCAACAGCACGGCCCCAAATTTGTGTCGCATGGAGGCTAGTGGAGCTGAGCAACTAAAGTGTTGTGTGTTACACAAAAGCGGCACAGACACTTCTTAAATACCTTTGCAAGCCATTTTAGCCTAGAAGAACATACAGAGTATTAGTAAAGCAAAGCCCTTAGTAAACTGTAGACCCCCGCTGTAGACTGCATGATGATTGTTGTTGATGATTGCAGCATGAATTCTGCTCTCCACTGATCATTCTCATTGACAGAATCATGTCTTAGGATACTCACTGGACAGACACTGGTTCAGGCTGAAACAGGAAATACAGTTGGGATTTAGTTTTTCTGAAGTAGAATATCTGGCTTTTATGTATGTTTCACAGTATTTCTTGTTCAATTAAATGATGCAACAAACAGATGGTGACTTTAGATGTTGTTATTATTGATGAGTTCTGATGTCATCACCTCAGTGTTAATTAGGAAATGTATTATAAGAAATAATGTGCCACAAATTATAAAATTATAACTCGCATGTAGCACTACAACAAGTCATCTTAAATTTCTGTGCAAAACTATCTTCCCTTAAATCCTTTATAACAATGATATGCAAATCATCATTCTTACCGTTTTATTGTAAACAGACCTGTAATATTTCATATGCTATGTAAAAAGGATAGTCTTGATTTCACTCCTAATCAGAGATAAGTGAATCACTTTCCAACTTTTACAATCTGTGTCAAACAAGTTAAAGAGGGCAGTAATGGATTACTGCACTCTGGCTGATATAACAAGGTTAACTCGCAACCTCCAGAAATAGAATGAGCCCCTTCACTCTTGATAATGGAACACCCCAGATGCCCCTCAATTATGATTTCCTTGGGTGCTTAAAGGAAACATACCATCAGGAATCTACCTATTAAGGTACATCTCATGGTAGGTTCCCAATAACACCCTAAACCCTAAACTATCCTTCCCTAAGCCAGGTCTCTATCTACTGTACAGTAGCTTTCAGCTTTAGTCTGGTTACTGGTTGCCAATGTTTTATGGTTGAGTGGGTGATATAACTCATGCTTGCTGACAACTCCTAGCTTAAGAGTTTGAATTGAGGAGTCTTGCAGATCTATCAACAAAAAATTTCCTCACGTCATCATCTCCATCATTTTCTCAACACAAACTTAATACTATTCTCTTACTCCTCTAGAGATCACTATTATACCTGCAAAATAGCTAATATATTTAGAGTGCAGCCACAGTAGCCAATATAGTCACAGGACCGTGAGTATCCGCCATTGAATGCACCTGCATGAGGAAGGTAGAAGGCAGAAGTTGAAAGGTCAGAATACACATATAATGTCCCCAAAATGTGTCATTACTAGAAATGAGCGAGTATACTTGTCCGAGCTTGATGCTTGGTCAAGTATTAGCATACTTGGACCGGCTCATTGCTCGGACGAGTATTTCCCCTGCTCGATAACGAGCATTTAGTTAACGAAAGAACAGTGAAGAACAACAAATTACAGATGTTTACAGATGTTTTCCTTGTAAGAACACATTGAAAGAACACTATTCTTCACATTGCAGGTGTTTGCGCGTTTCTTCCGCTAAGTTAGGAGATGTGCGCGAACATCTGGAATGGGAAGAATAGTGTTCTTTCAATGTGTACTTCACTTAAATGATCCTGTGTTCACTGTCTTCACTGTTTTTATTCTATTCTTCACACTGCAGATGTTCGCGCACATAAATGTAGTCTTTAACTAGACTATGTAGGCTATGGGGTTCTTTGTTCTTTGCTTTTTTAGCTCTGCTTAGAGATTGCTGCAGAAGCAGCAGAGCCAACCTACCTCCTATTGCCAGCCCTCTGACACCAAAGTAAAGGCTGAGTTGCTCCTAAATTCCTGCTCCACAATGGAATCTGCTATTCACAGCCAACCAATCCACTGCTTTGAGTATCTGCCATGAAGGATTGTTGCCAGCCTGTTGCTGCTGATGTTGTAAACTAACATTCCCCTCTTCTGGCTTCTTCCTGATGACCCTGACGGTGTGGACAAGGCATGTTCCTATGGTCCAAGACACTGCGACACATTCTGGCACTAGGCTGCACTCAGGGGTGTAACTTGAGAGGTTGTGGTTGCAACCGGGCCCAAGAGACCTTAGGGGGTCCATAAGGTGTCACTTTCCCATATTAAAAGACTAGTACTATAAACCATGCATTATACCTGGGGGCCTGGGACAGACTATGCCCTGGGGCCCATCAGCTTCAAGTTATGCCACTTATTGCACTAAAGCCAGCCACTCCGGTATGTATGTTGTCTACAACCACAGAGAGACCTAGGTCTGCACAGAGATACATATACAAACATGTGGGATATTTATTATATCACAAAATTTGATTTAATTTTATTGAAGCAATAGCAATTTTTTGCAAGAACACACTTAACCTTAAAACAATCCTGCCAGAAGTGCATTTATACATTGAAAAAGAAATGGCTTTAAAATGAAGAGAAAATGGTAGTAGCATTGTATAGCACATCCAAGTAAAAATGTTTGAGTACAAATGGATACATTAGCTGTTCTCACAGAACAGATTACAGTTTAATATTCCCTATGGGTTACAGCCAGGCTCAGCATGTCTAGAGAATGTAATGATATAAATGAGTCTAGTCTGTTTACCTGATGGTGGGCTAAACATACTCAATTCTGAAGGGTTAAGATGTTCAATAAATCATCTTCTCTGACACATGATGAAGACAAATTTCATATAGTAAAAGACAGAAAGATATAAATGTAAAGTGAAGAAGACACATTTACTATGGATCATGTCACAGTAAACATAGTTATTATCAGAAAATGTTTAGTAAAGTAAATTCACTTTAAAGAGTGCCTTTCAGCACCCTAAACTTTAACATACCCGATTGTAGGGACCTGCTCACTGATTCAGGGGCACTTTGAATTGTATTCATAGTCCCCCCGTTACGAGATATGAACACCGTTCTCTGACCATTCAATGTAGCTGATCGTCAGAGAGGAGGCACTGCAGCAGGGGTGGGGGCGTGTGTGTATGCTAATGTGTCTCACACCGCTTCATGGGCCAGGCCCTTTGTTGACCTAATGGACCTTGATATCCCTAGCTCAGTGTTGGTGAACGGCTGGAGGACTGACCCCTTCCCGGTGTCCTCTCTCACCTCTTCTTTTTGGGGCAAAAGTCAGCTGCAAGAAGTCGGAGGTAGAGATGAGCGAGTATACTCGTCCGAGCTTGATGCTTGTTCGAGTATTAAGGTACTCGAAACGGCTCGTTGCTCGGACGAGTATTTCCCCTGCTCGAGATCAAGCATTTAATTAAAAAAACACAGTGAAGAACAATGAAGAATAGAATAAAAACAGTGAACACAGTGAACACAGGATCATTTAAGTGAAAAAGACAGTGAAGAACACAGTGAAGAATAGATTACAGATGTTCGGCACATCTGCTTACTTGTCGGAAGATACGCGCAGAACGGCAGCAGGGAGACATCAAGCAGCAGGGAGACATCAAGCAGCACGGGGGAGACATCGGGCAGCACAGGGGAGACATCGGGCAGCACGGGGGAGACATCGGGCAGCACGGGGGAGACATCGGGCAGCACGGGGAGACATCGGGCAGCACGGGGGAGACATCGGGCAGCACGGGGAGACATCGGGCAGCACGGGGGAGACATCGGGCAGCACGGGGAGACATCGGGCAGCATGGGGAGACTTCAGTGGAAGAAGAGGAGCGGATCCCGGGACAGCGTATCACCCCGACAAGTAAGCAGATGTGCCGAACATCTGTAATCTATTCTTCACTGTGTTTTTCACTGCGTTTTTCACTTAAATGATCCTGTGTTCACTGTTTTTATTCTATTCTTCACTGTTCTTAACATCTGTTAACTTGTCGGGAGATAATATACGCGCGGAACAGTGAAGAATAGATCAGAAGACATTCTTTTTCAATTAAATAACACATTTTATTCCTGAACCATGGTCCCTATGAAAAATGCTCGGGTCTCCCATTGACTTCAATGGGGCTCGTTATTCGAGACGAGCACTCGAGCATCTGGAAAAGTTTGTCTCGAATAACGAGCACCCGAGCATTTTAGTGCTCGCTCATCTCTAGTCGGAGGCCATGCTTTTTGGAGACTGGCAGCTCGCTTCTTCTGTCTCTTTCCCCTTTACCATTCAGCAGGACTTCATGAAGGTTCTGGGTATTTGGTTCACTAAGGAAGGCGCAGCCCTGAAGACCTGGCAAGAACGCTTGTCCAAAGTCAACACCAGAGTCACCCTGTGTGCGCAGGGCCCTGAGGAACTCTGCAAGATCTGTTATCATATCATTATACTCTCTGTAGTTACAAAACACAATACTATATCCGCTGCCTGCGCTGTGTTATATTATTAGGGGGGCTGCCCCTCCAGGCCTTCATGTATGCCCAAAGACTGAGCAACACTCCCTACTGCCTCAGGTGCCCGTGGAAGGAGGAGACACCTCTGCACCTGTTCTGGGAGTGCCCCTTTGCTCAGAACCTGTTGGACGCCCTAGAACATCACCTCTAAGACTCTTTGTGTGTCCAGGAGCTACATGACATATCATGTGGTACTTTATGGTCTGTTCCAGGGCACTTTCAGTAGTCACAGGGATGCCCCAGTCATCACAGTAATGCCATGGTAGCCAGCAGTGATAGTAAGGCCCCTAGTAGTAGTAACAGTGATGTCCCCGGTAGCCAGCAGTCTCAGTGATGCCCCTGGTAGCCAGCAGTCACAGAAATGCCCCCCGTAGCCAGCAGTCACAGTACAGTAGCCAGCAGTCAAACAAACTTACCTGCCCACACTCCTATAGCCTGTCCACTTTTCTGTGACTCTCCACTCTCTGGTGTAAGACATCATTACACTGGGATGTAACTCTGTAGCGCTTCCTTTCCGATCAAAGTGTGGTGGAGTGGTGTCTCATTACGTAAGAACATCAATTTAAATCTGTGCTAAGATTGCTATGGGTATTCAGGTCAGTTATTGTATGTGTTAGGCCTTGTACCCCAGGGATGTGTAAACATGTGATGAGTGTGCAGTATGGATTCTTCACATGTTAAGATGCAACCACTAGGGCAGATGCATCCATAGGGGCATTTAGTGCACAATGTTCCCTAGCAGGTGCTTTCCTTTTTTTTTAAATCAGATATTTTTATTGAAAGTCCCCCCCCCCCTTTTACAAACCCAACAAGTGCAACAATGAGGGAAATATACACCGCAGCAAATATAATCATTGACAGGCATATTCAGTATTACAAATATACAAGTAATATCATCAAAAATGTATCAGATTTTATACTAGGTGCTTTCCCTATGACTGTGCGATATGTACAGACCCTGTATGGACCAAGATTCTCATGCAAAATGAATCAAACCAAAGAAGACACAATAATCACACAAAACACACTTCATTTGGGAATTAAATGTTCAAATTTTTTCATTCTTTATTTTCACCAATCCCACAGCAGACCCCTGACTCGTAGAGAGTCGCCCTTCAGCACTCAGGAGAGGAAAACCCCTGTGGAGGAAACCTCTAGGAAACCATGGCTGAAGTATTACCTTTTCGCTGGGCTTGGAGGGTTACTGCCAATAAATCTATCACCCAATGTGTAATAGAATAATTTGGCTGATCTGGTTGTGGGGTGACCCCTTCCTTCTTAGCATCTCCAGGTCTTTGAAGTGGATGGCAGTGCCGTGGTGATGAGCAGGCAGTCCTGGCCCAGCTTATGTCAGAATATCTGTGACCATTGTCACCACTGCATGTGCATTATGATGTCACACACAGGTTGTGGTTGCTGAAGTATTGACCCTTTGATGGATGGCAATTTGTTTCACTACAGAGGGAATTAATGGGGCAGATTTACTTACCCGGTCTGTTCGCAATCCAGCAGCGCGTTCTCTGCGGTGGATTCGGGTCCGGCCGGGATTCCTCCAACGTCCACCAAGTGACGCTGCTGTGCTGAAGTCCGCCGAGGCCCGCTGGAATGCACTGAAGTTCACCGGCCTATTAAAAAAAGGCGGTTTTTCCGAATCCGCCGGGTTTTCGTTCGGCCACGTCCTGCGATTTCCGTCGCGTGCATGCCAGCGCCGATGCGCCACAATCCGATGGCGTGCACCAAAATCCCAGGGCAATAGAGGGAAAATTGGCGCAAATCGGAAATATTCGGGTAACACGTTGGGAAAACGCGAATCGGGCCCTTAGTAAATGACCCCCATTGTGTCCTTGTATCTTGTATAGCTAGTGAATTCATGAAATGCACATTTAGAGTGGGCCTTACTGCTATTTTAATCTATTTCTGTTAGAGTATATAGTAACTGAAGTTTATTGTAATAAAATAGGATATATTTGAATATTAAGAGGCTGCAGATTAGTCTGTGTATTTAGAGGACCAGCAATAATGTATTTGTAACAAATACAAGTTTTTTTTGCTCTCGTGATTTAGTTCCTAGTTCATTTTTGATAGAAACGGTATGAACCTTTATTTGTATAAGAATAATTTTGGATATGTGGTCCTTTGATGAATTATTGCTATGTAACCAGTAATCAGCAGTCTATGCCCACATAAGACATCAAATATCATGGGTGAAACACTGTCAAAAGACATGACCTTCTGTTTGGCGCCTAGCAGATCACATAAGGAAAGCAGAGCCCTTAATCAGAGATTTTGTTGAAATAGATTTCAGGTGCCATGTCATATTGGCAACCCCCTTGATAACAGTAAAAATAGCCAAAGAGTGAAAAAGGAAATGCCTGACACAGGGTCTGAAACTGATGTCGGTTTTGATGGCCAGGCTCGAAGGAGAAAGGACACTACTTGTCTTATTTTTTAGGGCAAATTTTTATTGTATTGTATTTTATTGCAGAGCCTTTAAGATATGAGAACAGTGGAAATATACCCTACGGAACAGAAAATTCTTCTCTGAAGGAGGCATTTTGGTGCTCATATGCGCCTCATTTAACAATGGTGCACTCTGTTGGAGCAGTGCAGGGGGCTTCATATTCATGAAGAATGGGCACCACAAGTCACGAATCTGGCACCCTCAGCACACTACACTATTTAGTAAATGTGGGCCTGATTTTGATAACATTTTTATATATTTTGTAAGTAACTGTATCCAGGACCGTATCTTGTATGCGGCAGGATGAAAATCCTGCCTCAGGGGGAAGATTGCAGAGCCCTAAAGGGTGGTGGCAAACTAGAGAAAGATTAAGTACAATTAGATCAAGATCAAGTAGATGTAACTAACATATAGAGTGGTTCAGCACAAACCTGTGTGTCTACATCACTCTGCATAACACAGGCCAGTGTGATGTCATCACATGTGCTGACCTGTGTCTCTTCACAGATGACGCGGCTGCCAGGTAAAAAGTAGGAAAAGAGGAGGAGAGACGGCAGCACTGGAGGTGAAGATGAGTATTAGTTGTGGGGTGGGGTGCCTGTATATACTACCTATGATGGTCATTGCCTGTATATACTAGTACTGGGGGCATAAGATAGTAAGTAGTAAGATAGGTCAGTAATAAGATACCATGGCCAGTAGTAAGATACAGAGGCCAGTAGTAAGATAGGTTAGTGGTAAGAGATACAGTGACCAGTAGTAAGATAGGTCAATAGTAAGATGCTGTGGCCAGCAGTAAGTTACAGTGGCCAATAGTAAGATAGGTCAGTAATAAGATGCAGTGGCCAGTAGTAAGACATGTCAGTAGTAAGATGCAGTGGCCAGTAGTGAGATAGGCCAGTAGTAAGACAAGTCAGTAGTAAGGTACAGCAGGCATGTAGCAGCACTAGCAGTCACATACAGTGGCAGCCTGCAGCTGCAGTGTCCGGCATTGAGCTGCTGGCAGTGCTCTCTCCTCTCCTCACACTGTGCGGGGCTTCTGTTGCCTTGGTGCCTTTCCTCTATGCAGGACGTAACTAAACTCCAGCGGGGCTGAGCTCATTGTTTGACTTTGCAGGGAAAAATGAAACCTCTTTCCGCCTCTCCCTCCTCCTCCCCTCCTCCTGAGAAATAGGGGGGAGACTTGGCTAGGAGAAAAGGATGTGAAAATATGGCGAACTTTTCCTGGGCAATGCAGAGTGCGGAGCGTTCCTTGTGCTAGGAGTGTGAGCGGCATCTCCCTGCTGCCATGGCTGTCCCTGTCAGCACTGCTACCTATGTCTGAGGAACAATGGAGCAACAGGCTGTGAAGAGAAAGGACAGGGTACGAGGCTCCAAACTTCTTTGTTGACTTTGTAATGAACCCCTAATGCAGGCACCATTGTTTTTCTGGGATGTGTTGGTAATAATGTAGCTGCCATTGTAAAAGTTTAGTCAGAGGAGATGTGAGATATTTTATGAGGGGGTAGTGTATACCTTTGTGTTCTCTGAAGACAATGCAACTTCTTGTAACCATTTCACTGCTGGCTGCTACCCTAACATCTGTTCTCACTGTGTTGTGGAGTCCTAGGTAGGATGCTAGGGGTTAACCTCTTGTGGTCAAGTAGAGTCCATGCTGTGAATAGTTTAGTAGTAAAACTTTATAACACTTGAGGTGACGCCTCCTGACACTGGATGCTGAGGGCAAAGAGTGTCAGAGTAGTAGTAGTAGGGCCAGTGGTGGTAGTAGTAGCAGAACTAGGGGTAGTAGTAGCAGTAATAGGGGCATTGGGACTATACATGCTAACAGTGAAGGGAAGCCGTAACATAATATGGACATTGGCTGCTTCCTTCCATATCAGCAGGGTAAGAAGACTGCGTTTCACATGGCGTCCTGGTGGCGTTCACAGCTACACGTTCATGAATAGTAATGTATGACATTCCCACTTGTGTTTTACAGCTCTCTTATACAACGACCTTGTTTTAGGAAAGGAATATAATATCTAAAAATGTTCTGCAGGTTGTACTTCCCATTCACTTACTGAGTTTGTCCACTATAGATAGTGAGGAGTTGAACAGCATGTTAAATAGGAAACCTATAGAAAAATGGGGTCTTGGAGTAGGGGCATAGATGTAAGAAACAAAGGGTAGAGTGACAGGCCATTCATGAACATGAAGGATGGGATATGGAGAATGGAGGGTAATGGATAGAAAGATTTTATTGAGGAAGCAGCGGCTTTGTCTTGTTACTGTGTTTTTTCCTGAACCTGTCACACATTGCCAGAAATGAGGAATGGTGTATTATCAATAAAAAATGGCAGACATGACAAATGTCTAGAGAATTCCATCATTTGTGGTGTTGTTTTGACATAAGATACAGTGTGGTTAAGAATCCAGTCACTGCTGATTTAGAGCTTTCTCCCTATTACAGTTCATAGGGATAAAGCTGTCAATTAGCATTGATTGGGCAGGTGTAGCTGGGCAGCTTATAAATATGGCGAGTCCTTGTGTGTGAATATATTCAGGTATGGCCGGATAGTTTGAGTCCTCTACAACTAAGCCATTATTTGTATGTATTTTGTAACATTTTTTTACATACCAATTTTGTACCATTTTAATTTTATCGTTCATGTAATTGTACTGGGACTTGCTTTTTGTGGGATAAGTGTGCCGTTCACCTTGAACTTAAAAAAGCCCCAACTTCCGCCACCAAGTTGAATACACCATGAAGCTTAGACCTCATGATGTATCTGCTGGCCGTGGTGCAAAACTATGCCAGATCTGGCCTGGTGCAGCTGTGCAGGCACAGGGAAGGAATGCCCCATGCTGGGCCCACTCTGCTGGCATCCACACCCCTTAATGCCCCTTCCACACCCACATGCCATGCAAGTGGTATAGTCACATAATTAATTGCATTTCTTGCAGTGCACAAGAAAACTCCCTACAAGTTTAATTGTTTTGTGTTTAAAGCAGTAACAGTTAGGGTCCATGCACACTAACGTGTGTCTGCCCGACCGTAGCCTTACGGGCGCACGTCAGGCACGCTGGAGTGGAGGAGAAGCGAGTGCTGCTCGCCCCTCCTCTCTCCATAAAGAATTGTGGCGCTTGGCCGTTGTTGCGGCAAAAGCAACACTCTATCTTTTTTGCAGCCATGGTATGGTACAGTGAGCACATGTTGTGCTCACCGTACCGAGCCCAGGTGGCATAGACAACTGTGGGGGACGTATATGAGGCCATAAATTTGTGGCCATATATATGTCACCCATATGTTCGTGTGCATGGGCCCTTGTATTGTTTTTCCTAGGTTTTATTTTAGTTTTTGTTGATTTCTAATGCCTGTATTTTTTAATTTTTCTTTCAACTATATTGTGTAAGTACTTTTTATTTGCAGTAGAGCCTCACACAATTTTTGGGAAATCTTTTTTAATGATTTTAAATCTTATTTCAGACTGGAAAAACTGCAATTTTGTCACCTTTTAAAACACACATACACACACTAATATATATATATATATATATATATATATATATATATATATATATATATATTATATATCACTGCAAATATATAGTATATATCATTGCCTATGCACAGGATAACAAACATGTCAGCTTTACAGCCAGGGTCACATATATGGTGACCTAATACAATTTGTATTTTGTATTTATAGCACATTGGTGGGAATTTAATTTGTTTTCACTACTTATTTTATACTGTAATAAGACGGATTGTTAGGCCACCATTTGGTTATGCAAACACATTGTTAGTGAGCAGTTTGGTTTGGAACATATTCCCTCTGTAGCCACTCTACTGCCATGATCCAAATGAACCAGAACATCCAGGGGGTTAACAGCCTAGAATCATTGTTTGTCTATGTTTTAGGCTACATGCATAATGCCGTTGCCCGCCGCACCATAGCACGGCGGTCACACGGCAGCGCGTGGTGAGAGGAGGAGGAGTTGAGCGCAGCTCACCCCGCCCCTCTCCATAGGAACATATATGGACCTGTCTTATCTTTTCCCGGGCTACAAAGGGGTACGGTGCCGGAGGGGTGCAGTACCGTACCGCTCCCGTTGGGTGCCGTGAGCCCATAGAAGTGTATATCGGGCGTATATACGTCCCCCATACATGTGTGTGAATGTATCCTTACTATGTAACAAACTTTATAGGGATTTCCGTGACAGCCTGTGACAACACATGACTGACGCTTGATCTAAGGTCTATTGACAGCTAGGGGAGCATTGAGTCTAACTCTGAATTACATACAGTAATGTCACTTCCCAACCATTGTATTAGTGGATTTGCATAACACACTTTAGGGGACTTGTGGGCCTCCATTAGCTGGCATTCCAGTGGTCAGACACTAAGAAACCAGTCTCAGTCACTAGTGGAACATAAAGCAACTTAAAATTGAAACAATGTCACAACAATGATTTTATTATTTTCTTTAATCCTATCCTGTTATAAATTTTAGTTTAAAGGCGAAGCATAAAAATATCTCTCATATGTGTGTTCTTCATTTTCCTTAAAGGGGTATTCCCACAAAGACAAGCTTCTTAAATGTACTTGGGATAACAAAATAACACATTCTCTACTTCACTGTCTATTTGTGCTGTATTTTTGTTAAGAAGTCCAATCTGTCTCTATCAGTCTGCTGTGCCTTCCTGCTGTGCCTCCCCAGATGAAGAACTTATCTGTCTGTAGCTTGTAGTTCTCCCCACGCTGCTGCCGGCAGGAACTGATTGTCTGTGTCTCATTGTGCATCAGTGTGTGAGCTCTGTCCTGCACTGCAGGGAGTGCTGCTACAGTGCAGGGAGCAGAGAGAGAGAGAGAAACCCAGCTCCACGGCTGTCGCACAGCAATCCAAGATAGCTTTCCCGACTCTAAGTCAGAAGTTACAGGGTCGTGTCTAGGGGCAACTGAAATTGTGTACACCAGGACTGATAGAGACAGGTTGGATATCTACCCTGTTTCCCCTAAAATAAGACATCCCCCGAAAATAAGACCTAGTACAAGTTTGTTCAGGCTTAGAAATATAAGGCCTCCCCTGAAAATAAGACCTATGTCAGCCATTGCAGCAGCTCCTCCCAGGCCATACATTAGTATTAGTAAATCTTTTAGATGCTGCAGAAGTTGTCACACGGGGAAGAATTCATGGAAGTAAATGACTGATTGTTGTGCTGCAGATGTGATCCCATCAGCTACTAGGATAAGAAGGGTCATTTATGGAAAGTGATTTTACTAAACATGAGAGACTGGGGCCAATGATTCCAATAGAAATGGAGTCACAAGAAATACAGCATGAAATTCAGAGTTTGGAGAGTCATAAGGATGTTAGAGAAGTAGATTTTTTGTTCAACGATAAATGTAAATTCTTGTTCATGGAAAAATAAGAATCCCCTGAAAATAAGACCTAGTGCCTCTTTAGGAGCAAAAAATTTATATAAGACACTGTCTTATTTTCGGGGAAACAGGGTATGTATATCACTGTATGTTTGTTAATAACAGTGAATTAGAGAATGTTATTTTGTTATTCTGAGTGTATTTAAGAAACTTGTCTTCGTGGGAATACCCCTTTAACCCCTTAAGGACGCAGGGTATTTTCGCTCATTTCTCGTCCTCCATCTTCAAAAATCCATAACTTTTTCATTTTTCTGTGTACAGAGCTGTGTGAGGGCTTATATTGTGCGTAACAAATTTTACTTTCCCGTGATGTTATTTATTATTCCCTGCCATGTAGTGGGAAGCCAGAAAAAAATTCCAAACGTGGAAAAATTTTTAAAAAAACTGCATGTGCATGTTTTTGTGGGCTCAGTTTTTACGACTTTCACTCTTTGCTCCAAATAACAACACAACTTTATCATTGGTTCAGTACAATTGCGGTGATATCAAATTTATATAGGTTTTATTGCGTTTTAATAAATTACAATTAAACGAATGTGTACAAAAAAGAAAAAAAAATGTTGCCATCTTTTGATGCTAATAACTTTTTCATACTTTGGTGTACGGAGCTGTGAGTGATGTCATTTTTTGCAAAACAAGCTGACGTTTTCATTGCTACCATTTTGAGGACTGTGCAACATTTTAATAATTTTTTATTAAATTTTTTATGTCGTGTAAATAGGTGTGAAAGTCACGTTTTGGACATTTGGGCGCCATTTGCTGTTCCGGAGGTCATCGCCGGCTGTAACCGTTTTTATATTTTGTAGATCGGACATTTTGGGACGCGGCGATACCTAATGTGTCTGTGATTTTTACTGGTTATTATGTTTTATATCAGTTCTAGGGAAAGGGGGGTGATTTGAAATTGACGTTCGGGGGAGCGACGATCGGAGGTAAGATGGCGGCGCCCATGCGCGGGTGTTAGCGATGGGTCTTTGCTGTGATATGCAGCAAAGCCCATCTCTGTATGAAGAGGGCTCAGCCCATGAGCCCTCTTCATACACCCTTTATAGCTCCGTAGTGGATATATCCGTCACGGAGCGTGAAGGGGTTAATAGGTTTATTGTAGCTCTGTGGTGTAAACATAAAGTACTGCAATGCAAATGGCAAACAAAATAAATGATATGTTAATTGGACTTCAGAGAACATAGTTGTCATACAAGCAGTTGTCCTGTTGTCCTTCAGGCATAAAATAAGAGTATTATTTTGTTTGATGCTTTCATATGTATAGAGTGCAATATTTTTCCTGTTGCTTTTGTTTTTCTGAGGAAGGGGTATGAGTGTTACAAACTCTCTGCATATTGAGGAGTCCCCTCAACTGCTTTTAGTCAGAGGAGCCTCGGTACAAATGGATGGCAGCAGTCCTTCAGATTGAAGAGCCACACTTGATGATCAGCTCTGCGTGCCCTTATATGGCATACTTAACATATTGGGGCACATTTACTTACCCGGTCCAGTCGCGATCCAGCGGCGGGTTCTCCGACGCTGATTCGGGTTCTGCCGGGATTCACTAAGGTCCGTGCACCGATATTCACCAGGTGTCGCTGCTGCGCCGAGGTCCGCCGAAGTTCACCTGCTTTTTTCTGGTGTATGTGAGTGATTGATCTTGCGACACAAATGGCTTTTTAAATTCTGCGGTTTTTCCGAATCCTTCGGGTTGTCCGGCGGCCACGCCCCCGATTTCTGTCGCGCGAAAGTCGGCGCGATTGCGCCAAAAATCGATCGCGTGCGCCACAATCCCGTGAAATACAGCGCAAAGCGGAAATATTCGGGAAAAACCCGACGGATTCGCAGCTGCAGACCCTTAGTAAATGTGCCCCATTGTGTAAAACAACTTCTACATTCATTTGCAGTTTGCACATTTTCAATTTGGAATGTGTGTTATAACCTGATTTTATAATTGAATGAATATTTTATTTTGACTTCTCTCTTGTTAGTATGCTGTATGGCTCATGTTTATTAGTCTTTAAAGGAAACCTACCACTTCTGAAGGTAGGTATGAGATACAAACACCGGGCACCAGCTCAGGGTGAGCTGGTGCCGGTGCTTAGTCTCGTTAGTGTTAAAACCGCGGTATCGCGGTTTTAACACTTTTGAAACTTTCTAGCAGGCACTGCTTCGGCGCTTCCAATGTAGGCGCGCGCACGATCGTGTGCACGAAGCGCCGAAGCAGTGCCTGCTAGAAAGTTTCAAAAGTGTTAAAACCGCGATACCGCGGTTTTAACACTAACGAGACTAAGCACCGGCACCAGCTCACCCTGAGCTGGTGCCCGGTGTTTGTATCTCATACCTACCTTCAGAAGTGGTAGGTTTCCTTTAAAGACTAATAAACATGAGCCATACAGCATACTAACAAGAGCGGTTTTAACACTTTTGAAACTTTCTAGCAGGCACTGCTTCGGCGCTTCGTGCACACGATCGTGCGCGCGCCTACATTGGAAACGCCGCAGGCGTTGCGCGCGCACGGTCGCGCGCAGCGCCGAAGCAGTTTCTGCTAGAAAGTTTCAAAAGTGTTAAAACCGCGATACCGCGGTTTTAACACTAACGAGACTAAGCACCGGCACCAGCTCACCCTGAGCTGGTGCCCGGTGTTTGTATCTCATACCTACCTTCAGAAGTGGTAGGTTTCCTTTAAGCGTGATTTCTTGTACTAAAACTAAAAAATAAGAAGTTATAGGTAAAATTCTTATTTTTTTTAATATAGCAAATAATTTATCATTTAACAGGTTTTCTTGTGTCAGGAAATACAACATACAGATAGGATATAGAGAATAGGTGGATTACCACAGTGCAAAATTACACTCCACTCAGATGAGGCTTTGGTGGTCCATGCATAGTAATCTGGCTCACTTTATCGTAGTAACTAATGATAGTAAAGAACAAAAAGTGCTTGGCCCGTAGGCCCAAACACATTTGGTTGCTAAGGCTTAAGGGAAAGGCACTGATGCACAGTCATAACCTTGATAGAAGATGAAAACAAGATCAGGCTTGTAACTTGGGGAGGCAGGGCCCCATAGCAGTCTTCTGAATGGGGCCCCCCTATACCCTAAAAAATATACATATTTCTATACTCACACATTTATACACTCTTACACACATACATGCATTTATACATTTATGCACTGATAAATCTGCTATTCAATGTGCAACATTATATGTATGTAATGGTGTACATCCTCCACTCTTTAGTGTACAACATTACACTAGGGCCCGCAGACAATGTGGCTGCTATGGCTACTACCGCTGTAGTTACACACTTGCTTCACTACATGTATGGTGAAAAATAGGCATTTATCAAAATTACTAAAGGTTGCCCCCCCCCCTCCCTTCCTCTGAAATTGCTCTACTCCAGGCCAGGCCAATCCAAGATGCTGGGGCATTAAAACCAGTCTCTCCAAGAACCAGCTTCCTATCATAAAATGGAGTGTGGATGAGATTCTCTCTGCATCCATTAACAAGGTCAGCAAGAGGTGATGGCCTCTATCTCTGAGGTCACAGCTAGAAAAACCCCACTTGCTATACTCATCAAGAAATATGTGGCATAATTCATATTTCGGCCACATACCTTTTCCTACTAACTCCTTCCAGGCCCCTGTTGTTCTTGTCTCCAAGGCTTTGGGATGATAGCACAGCAACAAGGAGCAATTAAATAACTCCCAAAATATTAATACTGTTATCCTCATGATTAGTACTTCATGAGGGAAAAGATGGAAGTAAGACCAAGTTTGTCTGTAGGATGCCCGCAAGGCAAGATATCAGCATATAAAGATTCTAAGGCACACAGAAACCTACTAAGGCCCATGTACATGACCGTAGGCTGGATATATGTAAAGTTGCAAGCTTGTGGCCGTTTATACCTCCCCCATAGATGGCACACGTGCTGCACCGCATCGCTCCGTACACAGGGGAAGGATAGGACATGCCCTATCTTTCCCTGTGTATTGGTGCCGTGTATCTCTATGGCGAGGGGAGGGGTCACCCCTCCTCCTCTCCATGGCGCTGGGCGTGTGCCCGCTCGGCTACGACTGGGCCACCACACAGTGTGCATGTAGCCTAAGTCAGAAAATTAAGTGAGCATATTCCAAGCCTTCTTTGTGTCATCACAGACGGGGGCTGAGGGGATATTGGAATGTGACTTATGTAGCAGTTTCCTGATCATTTTTGGTCATTTTTGGGGATCCCTAGTGGATAGAAAGATCGTTTGGCTCTGCTTCCCCAGGCACCAGACTAGTAATGGCATTTTTTAACAAGTGGTAGCAGCTAAAATTCACTCAGGTTCTGCAGGGTGGGAGCTGTCAGAGTGCAGTGCAATGTGACCCAAGAGGCCTCCCTTCAGAACCTCAGTCTGTGATCCTGACACCATGCTAGATATGCAAACTGTCTATCCTATAGATTTTCTGCAGCTAGGCAAATGCAACTTTGCATGTTTTGGACATATGTAAAGCACTATATGATGGCACTATATAAATTAAGATTATTATATTTGTTACACTCATAAGCACCCTCATTCTTCTATCGTTATTAGAAGTGTCTGAGAGCAGAGCTGATGGCAACCAGTCTGAGCTCAGCTTTCAGTTTCCCACATCCGTTTTAAAAATGAGCTCTGATCAGTTCTGTTCTCAGTCCTCCATAATGTCTTGCTTATGTTCATGGATAACACACTGAACTAAACCTACCCAAAAAGCTTCACAACACTTTTATGCACTAATGTATAACTTTTCATTCAGCTTCTTGATACCATCTGTTCTCTGAAAAATGATTCTGATTCTGGCGCAGGACACCAAATGTCAACATTACACAAACAAGTTTAGTAATAACTATAAAATTTTAGTTCTGTTTAAAATAAGCAAACTTGTATTGAAATATGGACTTTTAGGAGATTCCCCCCAAAAAGTCTTATTGTTGGTTACTATGGCAACTATCAATAGTGATATAACTCTAATAATGAATAATTTGTAGCTTGTCAACTGGAAGAAATGCCTTAAATAACAGTAATTGTTATCAGCATAAAATGAATGGGCAGGTAATTTCATGGACCTGCTCAATACGTGTTTCTAACCACTCCACTCCATTTGGGAATACCCATTCTCATGATCGCTAGGGGTCTAATTGTGTCCAGTAGTTGCAGGTTTAGTAGAAAACAACTTCTAAACATCTATTTAATTGACCCTTTTTCTGAACTTGTGTGTTACAATATAACACTGTATTTCTCGGACTGCTGTGTGACAATAGTTCGCCATTTGTCTGTATTGTGTTGATGTTTTTTGTATTTTTACATGCCAGTTCCTGTTGTTTTCTGACTCATTAGTGTTGGCTTTGATTGTTGACCTTGCTTTAGCTTTTATGTCCTTCTTTTCATGTGCGTACAAGTCCTATTATCACCAAGGACGTATCTTGTATTTCAAACCTATTAGTCTGCATCCTGTCCCATATATTGTGCAATCACAGAAATGTGAGTGTTATTAGTTATAAGTATAATTTGTGGCACTGATTTTATTAATTTTGGAGTTAATAGACATTTAAAGTTTTTATTGGAGATGGGCAATATATGTTTATTGGGGGTCCAAATTCTGATAAAGTATGTGTCTGTAGCTATGTGACAATTACGGTAACTCTATTAACCAATGAGCACTTTGCTATGCAAATTGCTGGGGATCTTTGGTGTCATTATACCTACCTATCTGATTGATGCCCTATCCCCAGAAACCCCTTTAACTCGTCTGTGTGCATTCTGTCATAACTTACATCACATTCAATTTTTTCTTTTTGAGATAGTAGTCAGGCATGATTTTCAGCTGAGATGATATTTTACAGAAATCCCATATAACAAAATAATGCCTTTATTAGTTTCTAGTCCTTTTTGATGCTGTAGGTAGAAAACTGTTAATGTATTAATTCTTAATAAATTCTTATTCTTATCACAGCCCTGCAATGGCCTGTAATTACTCATAAGTGATACACTAACATGTAGCATGGCGAACATGGAAACTGGAAACATATAACGACTTACTGTCTGAGAGCCAGGAATGGGAAAACATTTCTTTTTTATGATACTCTTCATTTTACTGTGTGCCTGAAAAATGGTCCAGCCTGAGGGAGGGAAAATGTAATATGTAGCTATCCTAGAATCAATCTGCAGCAACATAATTAAGGCAAATATTATGGCAAGCATTATTCAGAGTGGTCAGATGTTCTATATAGCTGTAAAGCAGAGGTTCTGGTACACAAATGCCGGTTTTCTGCTGAGTAAAGGCTTAATTCAAGCTTTGGACTGCAAAGAACTTACAGCAATCCACATCCATGCACATGTAGGTTTAGTCAGAATGTGGATGGCATTTGTGTACATCACATCCACTGTGCTTTGACTGTAAATTGCAGTGGGTTAGCTGTCAACAATTCAACTGCAGTTATCCCAAAGTGATCTACTGTGTGTCCTTGGCCTAACAATGTATTAGTAGTTATTGGGCAGGAAATTCATTAGTTTATACATTTGCATATTGTACATTCATATACAAAATAAATATCTTTAGGGTGTCAGTGTGCCCCTTACTTACTAGCATCTGGTGTAGTTGTGTTCTTATGTGACCCAGTTAAGCTCTGCTGAAGATAGTGGTCCCAACAGTGGAGTTGTTTCCCCTTGTAATTGGGGCTCTTTTAAAGGCCACAATTAAAGTAGAAAACTTAAAAAAAGGGAAAATGTCCAACAGCAACACATGTAAAAATACCCAATGCTTAATTATGTGCAAGGCCTAGGACATAGACAAAGGCAATCAACAATGCAAAGGAAAAATGGAAGCGCTATAAGTGCCACTCCAAATGTTTTAAAAAAAAACCATTTTATTAGATATCAGAGAAGCATAGATATAATAGACCACAATTAGGTCTAACAGGGTTACAGTAAAATTATTTGAGGTTAAAGGACCTTAGCAGAAGTACAGGAATCCAGAGATAAATATAGGCAATGGAATGGGCTGAGTCCAATGATAAGTAATGTAGGGTGCCTATTTGCACACCAAAATCCATTTATTAATCACCATATACAAGAGCCATTGTCTGCTGCTGTTGTGGCTGTTAGAAGCTGAGCTGAAATTGAGATTTTGCCACAGGTCATAAATATGAGCTTTGAGCTTTGATTGGTTACTCTAGCCAATGAGCATAACACAGCTTATGTGTGAGGTAAGATGGATAGGGATAGAGACAGAGAGTCAGAAAAGGGAGATTGAGCGAGTGAGAGAGAGAGAGAGAGACAGGCAGATAGAGTGAGATATAGGCAGGGAAAGTGAGTGACAGAGATAGGCAGGGAGAGTGAGTGACAGAGATACAGGCAGGGAGAATGAGTGGCAGAGAGACAGGTGGGGAGAGTGAGTAAATGACAGAAAGTCATGTAGGAAATAGGGAGAGTAAGAGAAAGGGAGAGTGAATAACAGAGATACAGTCAAGGAGAATGAGTGAGATAAAATGTAACCACATTATAATAGTATATAGAGTTTAGTATTAGTAGAGTATAAGTCAAGGCCCCTAATTTTGCAATAAATAACTGGGAAAACTTATTGACTCGAGTATAAGCTTAGGGTGGGAAATGCATTGGTCACAGCCTCCCTGTGTAAGGAATGCCTAGCACCGCACAAAGAGAATCGAGGTTACACACTATATGAGTTGCTATCACAAAGAATGGTGGAATAAGAATTTAGCCAACCCTCTTATAAATCCCTCAACTTAGGGGATCACATGCAAATCAAATTATAGGGGTCTATATTTGCATGTAGGGTAAGAATACCCCCAAAACTTTCCCTATCAGTTTTTGATTTTAATAATTTCTACTTAATTTAATAGGAAATATTATCTTTTTTAAAATAAAGAATAAAAGTTAATTTTTACTGCCACTTTTCCCTCTATCTTCCCCTTCTCCTCCTGAATAAAATGAAGGAATGCCTAGCAGCCTTGTCTAATAATGTAATGCCCAGCAGCCTCCCCAGTAATAAAATGGCCAGCAGCAAACCCCCTAGTAATAAAATGCCCTGCAGAAGAGCCGCTAGTAATGATATACCCCATACCGCTCCTCCACAAGTAATGAAATGCTGATGCAGCCCTCGCAAAAAAATGAAATGCCAATTAGCCCCCCGAATGATGACATGCCCTGCAGCCAGCCCCCATATTATTGAAATACCCTACAGCCAGCCCCCATATTATTGAAACATATTATTGAAATACCCTGTAGCCAGCCCCCATATTAATGAAATGCCCTGCAGCCAGCCCCCATATTAATGAAATGCCCTGCAGCCAGTTCCTATATTAATGAAATTCCCTTCAGCCAGCCCCCATATTAATGAAAAGCCCTGCAGCCAGCCCCGATAGTGATAAAATTCCCTGCAGCCTGCCCCATAGTGATGAAATCCCCTCCAGCCCCTGGGTGTTTAAAAAAAATAAACTTCCATACTCACCTTCCAGTGCTGTCCGATGCTACCCGTCCGGCTCCTTTTCCTTCAGCTCTTCATGTTTTCCTAAAATGATACCACTGAAAAGAACCACTCTTCATGCACAAAATCAGCCTCAACCAGCTCTGTCAACGGAAGAAAGTTATGGCTCAATGAGATTTTCTCAGTTTTCTCCATTTTCATTTTTGTTCAGTAAAATTGGGCAAATATTAATAAAAACTATATAAATGAGGTAATGCCAAAATTGTAGTGATCTCTCCTGCCCCCAAGAAATGCTGAAAATCCAAAAAAAGAAATGAACTTTATTTTCCTCTACCAGGAAAGCGTTAGAGTTTAGTGCGGATGGACTTAATTTTACCACAGAAAACTTATTTACCCGAGCCTAGTTTGGGAATTGCAACAGCTAATGGTAAATTTTGAAAATAAAAATAGATACCAATAAAATAACATTAATTGAAACCTCACTAATGAAATGTCCAGCAGTCTCCCCTCATTAATAAAAATGTCCCTCAGCCTCCCCTCATTAATGAAATGTCCAGTAGCAGACTTCCTTTATTAATGAAATGTCAGTAATAGACATTTGTCATTAATTAAATGTTAAGCAGCCCCCTCTCATTTATGAAATGTTAGTAGCAGACTTTCTTTATTAAGGAAATGTCTGGCTGCCTCCAATCGTGAATAAAATGTCCAGCTGCAGCCTCCCTTCAGGAATAAAAAGTCCAGCTGCAGCCTTCACTCATTAGTGAAATGTTCAGCATCCTCCCCTCTAAAAAAATGATATAATCAGCTGGGGGCTGTAAAAGCAAAAAAAAAAAATTAGCCTTACCTGCTGCTTTCGTTGTCCTGCGCCACCACCCATCAGTGCCAAACACTTGTTTGTTTATAGTGTGATGGTATAGTTGTTTCCAGAGCCCCTTTGTGCTGCCATGGCCTGTTACAATAATCAGAAAATGCCTCAACCTCCTCCCTCTGCCTGTATGATTTAGCAGCAGCACTTCCTGGTTGTGACATCAGCACTGAAGGCATTTACGTGAACGTGCACAAACAGCGCAGCCAATCAGGACATGCAATCAGTGTTAGTGCTCGTGCAGAGATATGAGAGGACCCATCTCTAAAAGACTGTTGTTTTTTTGTTATGTAATCACTTATCTTTTTATATTATTGTTATTTAAATTTTTATTGTTTATTATACTCTATGGAAGCTGCCCACATCTGGAGACCCTTTCCTGTGCAAACAGGTCTGCTCAAAGATAAATACTGTGCTGTGTGCAGGATCTGATGCCATTCATTAAAGGAAACCTACCACCACGGATCTACCTATTGAGTAGATCGGGTGGTAGGTGCCGCTATTGCAAGTGAGGATAGCCCTTTTAAGGGCTAATCCTCACGTCCCCTGTATCTTTTTCTAACTTTTATCGCCCTAATTTGCTAAATTTCTAAAGAGGCTACTGGGGCGTGGAGTAGCTGGAGCTGAGGTCCACGCCCCAGTAGCTTCTTTGATCCTCCTAACGGCATATTTTCAGCACACAGCTGCGAGGAGCTGCGCGCCCTCGTCCCAGAAGCCAGCGTCCTGCGCAAAAGCAGAACAGCAGGCTCGTGGCTGCACGGTCACTGCTCTGTAGCTACTGCGCATGTCCTGGAGTTTTTTACATGCAGTCAGCAATAGTGAGGACTAATATTCTCCTGCACACAGCAGGTACAGATTGACTCCTAGTGCCCTTCCCAACAAGATATACCGACCCTCTGCTCCAGCAGCTAGATCTGGATTCCCATGGCAACCAATCCAAACAAAGGCATGGAGAGTAGTCAGGGGGACAATTTAAAATTCCTGCTAGCAGGCAAATGGCTGCAGATAGCTAATGAGTAAGTTAGATAATTGCTTATTTCAGCTCAGTGCAGAGTTAGTCAAACATTTTTATACTTTACAGTTGTTGCATGTGGTTGTGCAAGAGCTAGAGATTCTTTAGTTTAAACGTTAGTGCCTGACTGATATATTTTACAGTAAGCTAGCTGTAGATCCTGGCATTGCCTATGATATTAAATAACTGCTACTGGCAATCATTAAATAGAATGATTATTAAAAATAATAATATTAATAAAAATCAGAAACCAAAGACAGAAATTTGCTCTGCTTTTGTATCCGTCCATGTTCTTCTGATGGGGGCACTGTAGCTATTGGGTGCATCTTATTGGTGCATTGTCTATTTTCCACCATTTGTCCACACATAGTCCCCCACCCCAAAGTTATTCCAAAATTTTTTCTTCTGTCTGTTAGAGGGGTGTTACTATACACATCCACCTGCAGAAGGGTGCCATTTTAGCACCTATGGGTGTCTGACACCCATAGGTGCTGATAGCTCCCCCTCTCCCACTATATAGTCACTGGCCCAGTTTGCCTGTAGAGGGTGCAGTGTGCAACAGATTCCTGAAATACGTCACACATTTTTCATGAATCTGGCGTCCTCTGCACTTCTCCGGAAGAGTTCACCAACTTTTTTTTGGCGTGATAGTCTCAGGGTTTTGTTTAAAGTGCAGAGAGCATTATGAAGACCAAGGAACACACCAGGCAGGTCCGTGATACTGTCGTGGAGAAGGTTAAAGCTGAATTAGGATACAAAAAGATTTCACAAACTATAACAGTAGATAGATGAATGCAGCTTTGGGTGTGTATCAGAGATGATCTAATGGCAAATATAATACTGCTTCTCTAGGTATGAGTGGAGTATCATATATGAAATAATAGCAATAATAAGAATACAGCTCTGGGTGTGACTAGAGTATCAGAAATAATGTCAATTGATACTCCTGTCACATCTAGGGCTGTAATAATATGAATTTATATAAAGGTAGATAGATTTTCCTGTCACATACACAGCTGCAGAGCGATGGGACACACTCAAAATCATAACTATTGCCTGTCCATTGCCTATAACAACCAATAAGAGCTCCTATTAATGACCTTTAGCAAAATAGCTGAGCTGTGATCCAGGTAAACTGTCTGGATAGCAGCCAACTGACAATGGTCCCTATATGTGGCATTAGATTACCAAACATATTTTGCAAAGCACAGAGTTAAAATTTTCTGCCAAAATCGAGTCAAAAGGAGGCATATGTGCAACAATTTTGTGATTGTAAACGCAGCGGTGCGGATTGAACATACATACACACACAGGTACATACACTCAGCTTTATATTTTAGATTGTATAAAACAATTTTGAAAAGTATACTGAAGCACAATACAATGTAAACATAGTTTACATATAGATGCAATCCTAATGAAACAAGCTTTATCTCTATTTTTTTCTTCATTCTCTATTTTTTTCTGGTTTAGTACCTATTTTTTGAACTTTAGTATTTCAAGCACATGATACAAATCTTTGTGGCATTCTCCTAGTCATCAATCCTTAGTACTCCATCTGCCTTCCCGCATCAGTGGGGCTCAGTACCGAAATGCATTCTGTATGAATTGTTTATGATACTGTATTCATCCAGTAGAATTGAAGTGAATACAATAAATCTGGTACGACATAGCTATGAGTACAGCACACGACATCACAAATCAGGAAAGCAATACTGCCATGAGACAGCCCTGACAGTGATCATTCAGACCACTAGAATTATATGTTATTTTCATGAGCATTTCAAAGGCAGGCTTTCATTGTAGAAGATCTGATTAGGGCAAGCAGTGAAAGCATGCACCAATTTCCATGTGTTTGGCTTAGCTACAATTCTTCGACTCTGACACTGAAAACACAAAGTCATTATAAGAGAGTAGCTGGAAAACACACTCACAAATCCTTTACAGAACAGCTCTGAAATCCTGCCCATTCTGGACAAATAGCATCTTCTGCAGAACGGAATTAGGGCTGTAATTGCCCCTATGCACTAACTAGAGTAACCCTCAGGAAGTGGAGGTCGGGGGTGAGAGGGAGAAATTTTATTTAAAAACAAGAGGGCACATTAGGACCTTTCACCAGTTTTCTGTCAGACTTTGCACATTCTTTCTTGTGAAAACTGCTTGCACATGTATTTAAGAAGTGAATGAGACACATATGTGTCGCATGCTAATTGTTTGTGTTGCGGCCGACACAACACAAATTTCTGTAAATAAAGGGGCATTACGGAGCATAGTCAGTCCGTGTGACACATTTATCATGCAGAGTCTGACAGAAACTGTTTTTGATAAATGTGCCCCAATTTGTTATTTTTTTACCACCTGCTCCATACATTACTTCAGGGATGGGATCCAGCCAGAGTGCCGGCTCACCTCCTGTACCTGAGGCAGCGGCAGCCAGGAGCTCTCAGCTCCCGTGCTCCACTGCTTATTATCAATCACACAGTGAGTTTGGGGTCTGCGTTATTGCAGCTGTGGCGCAGGCAATGTGTGATGACTTGGTGCAGGCTCATGTCATCATTCATCACTTCACTGAAGGTCTGCAGAAGATGCCTGGAAAATCAGGGTTTTTTTTTTATTGCTTTTTTTAATTTATTGGCTACTGGGGGACACTGTTGGGTCATATAGGCAGGCAGCACTGGCTACTGGGGAAGCACTATGACTACTTAGGGGCAGCACTGGCTACTGGGGCAGCACTGTGACTACTTGGGGGCAGCAGTGGCTACTGGGACATGGGGGCAGCACTGTGACTACCTGGGGGCAGCAGAGGCTACTGGAACATGGGGGCATCACTGTAACCTCAGAGATAGAGGCCATCACCTCTTGCTGACCTTGTTAATGGATTTAGAGAGAATCTCATCCACGTGTCATTCATTCTATGATAGGAAGCTGTTTCTTGGAGGGACTGGTTTTATTGCCCCAGCATCCTGGCTTGGCCTGGCCTGGAGTAGAGCAATTTTAGAGGGGAGGGGTGCCTACCTCTTCTAATTTTGATATATGCCTATTTTTCACCTAACATGGTGTTAAGTTTCATGCTTTCATCTTCCATTGTGCATCAGTGTTTTCCCCTTAAGCCTTAACAAGGGAATATTTTGACCAAGGACCAAGAATTTTTAGTTTAAATTAAAGAAGAGAACACTCTTAGATCACTGTCAAATCGAAGATCACGGGCTACGCAGTAAACTGAGATAAAAGGTCGGGAGGTACAACACTGCAGAGAACTTTGGATGAGGGGGGATTAGTTTGAATTTAATTTTGAAGGTGATGGGTAGTCAGTGCAGTGACGGGCACAGGCTGGAAGAATGTGTGTACCGCCTGGATTGATAGGTTAGTATGGCTTGTAGACAAGAGAGTTTAGTAAGTTACAGTGGTCAAGAGATCCAGAGAAAGTTTTTATATTGGATTTTTATAAATGCTAGGAATCTGCCATCTAGTCATTAGGTATGTCCTATCAGTGACCAACCGCCCTCCATACTGTATATAACAGTGTGTGTAGGGGAATCAGTCAGTCACTGATGGGACTGCCCCCATAACTAGATGACTGTTTCTAAGCAACAAAAGAAGAAATATATAAATGATAAGTTATAGTAAATCTATTCCCAATAGTCTACTTAGCTACTACTGCTCAGTACAGTCTTCAGATTTCATATTGCATGTTCTTTATGACAGGTATAACTGGATGCTATGATTTCTATGCTACAAAAGAGTGTTTTCCATCTAGTTCTGAAACATGGGTACTTTTCTCTGTGTTTACAGTGGTAAACTGTTGTGATTTATACTGCTAATATAGTGCTCATTATAGAGAAATAAGAAAACATAATACACAAGAGGGCGCTTATCATATGCCAGCACTCGTGTGACTGTATACGATAAACCCCCCCCTCCAGCGGTGGATACTTCATGAGATTCCAGGCCCTGCTTGCCATAGGATTCTGCTTGCTTGCAATCTTTCAGCCAGAATTACCCATCACCAGCCCAATCCGCTGCTGGCGTACACACCTTAAATCTCCCCCACAACACTAGTTTAGCTAGAGCAGCTAGGACAGTTTTTCTCTCAGACACTTCTTATAAATATCACCCTAGTTTTTTCATATCTAATTTTAATATTCAATAAAACCTTTTCAATCATAAATAAGGTGTAAACCATTACATATAAAATGTAAACTGGTAAGTGATCAGTTAATTTTCATATGGTTTATTCCTGTCCATAAATCCTTTATCTGTGTAACCTATCAATTATTGTCTGTACTTTCTTCCATAAATACAGCAATGACTGCAGAATATTATGTCCAAATGATTGTGTTGTTAGAATTACCAATGCATCAAATCCATCTGCAAGATAGGAAAATGTAATCTTCGTATCTAATGGAATCTATTATGTGTATGCATTTTCCCCTTGTGAGCAAAGCTATTTCTTTCAGATTATCTTGTAAACTCAAATATCTACTTAGTGATATCTCTTAAGAATCGATTATATAAAATCTGCATTCCCATGAGTAGCTAGCTGCAAAGTTAATTGTATCTACATGTAAGCTATTTATGAAGCATAAGATTCTGTTATGATTCTGGGAAATAAAGCCCTATTTTTTTTCAAAATGCTATGAGAAACATGAAAAGTTGCAGAGACCTTGCTGTTGGGGTGCATCATGGTGTGCTTGTTTCCCAATGACATGGAGATCGCACAGAAACAGAGCCTGTGTTATCTTTGCAGGTGCCCTGCTGTATGCGACAATGTGCCTCTGCACTCACAACAGGAATTAACTCTGTTTAACCCTTTTGGCCGAGCAGTGCTGGTGTCAGCCTATGCAAAGGCTGACTGTAATAATACACTTCCATACATCAGTATGGCTGTCTATTATTTTGCACAAGTGATCAGGTGATCAGATGATCACATAGTCAAGTCCCAGGAGCATACAGATTAATTTGTTTTTATTCAGCAGGCTTTGGGACACCAGAGTGTCTGGTTGTTTAGTGTACCATATCTGTTTATCCTATCTCCATTCTCACCCGTGCGTATACCTCATCTTCATGACTTTTTTGGCATTTTGCCACACATAAAAATTTTTATAAAAAGGGAATCAAATGTTATTAGCGTCAGAATATGGACAAAAGATTTTATGTTTTTGAAACCCATTAAAAATCAAATAAAACCCAAATATAGATTTGGTTTTCCTTGTAATCACACCAACTTCATAGTATCATAGTTTCATAGTATATAAGGCTGGAAAAAGTCGCAAGTCCATCAACCTTTAAGAATTAAATAAATGTTGTTTCCCCATAACACTTGATATTTTTGCTATCTATGTTGATGGTAGAATCGCCTCTCCACTAGGCGTAGACGAGGATGCCCCCTTGTCCTTGTCATAGGCCTAGGTATAAAAAGATCTTTGGAGAGATCCTTGTACTGCCCATTCAGGTATTTGTACATCGTACAAATACAGTCATCTTTTTTCTTAACTGAATAATCCCAAATTTTGTAATCTGTCATTGTATTCAAGTCCCCCCCATTCCCCTAATAATCTTGGTTGCTCTCTTCTGCACCTGTTTCAGTTCTACTATGTCCTTTTTATACACTGGTGCCCAAAACTGTACACAGTATTCCATGTGTGGTCTGACCAGGGATTTGTATAAGGGCAAACCTAAGTGTTTATCATGAGAATCTATTTCTCTCTTGATACATCCCATAATTTTATTTGCTTTAGCAGCAGCCGCCTGGCTCTAATCACTAAAATTAAGTTTACCATCCACCAATACCACCAAGTCTTTTTCAGCTCCAGTTTTACCAAGAAATTTACTATTTAGAACAAAATTACAGTATATACTCGAGTATAAGCAGACCCGAGTATAAGCCGAGACCCCTAATTTTACCACCGAAAACTGGGAAAACCTATTGACTCGAGTATAAGCCGAGGGTGTAGTATAAAGCCAGCCCCCATGTAGTATACAGACAACCAGCCCCCATGTAGTATACAGCCATCCCCTAGTAGTATACCGCTTGCCCCCAGTAGTATACAGCTTGCCCCCAGTAGTATACAGCCTGCCCCCAGTAGTATACAGCTTGTCCCCTTGCAGTATACAGCCTGCCCCCAGTAGTATACAGCTTGCCCCCAGTAGTATACAGCCTGCCCCCAGTAGTATACAGCCTGCCCCCAGTAGTATACAGCTTGCCCCCCGTAGTATACAGCCTGCCCCCAGTAGTATACAGCTTGCCCCCAGTAGTATACAGCTTGCCCCCAGTAGTATACAGCTTGCCCCCAGTAGTATACAGCCTGCCCCCAGTAGTATACAGCCTGCCCCCAGTAGTATACAGCCTGCCCCCAGTAGTACACAGCACAGCCCCCAGTAGTATACAGCCTGCCCCCATCAGTATACAGTCTGCCCTCAGTAGTATACAGCAGCCCCTATTAGTATACAGATAAAGAAATAAACTTAATACTCACCCTCCGTTGTCCCGATGTTCGTCGCGTCTCCCTGCGGCTTCTGATCCTCATCGCGGCTCCCGGCGGCTTCTTCACTCTTCACTCTTTTCTGGCCGGGAGATCGCGCAGGCTGTCGCACACTGTGATGCCGTGCTGTCGCCGCTGATGACGTCATCCGCGGCGACAGTGTCGCATCACAGTGTGCAACGGCCAGCGCGATCTCCCGGCCAGTGAAGAGTGAAGAAGCCGCCGGGAGCCGCGACAGGGATCGGGAGCCGCCGGGGAGCCGCGAGGAACATCAGGGACACCGGAGGGTGAGTATTAATTTATTTATTTTTATCATTGACTCGTGTATAAGCCGAGGCGAGGTTTTTCAGCACATTTTTTTGTGCTGAAAAACTCGGCTTATACACAAGTATATACGGTATATATTTTATTTCCATGGCCCAAGTGCATAACTTTACATTTATCTACATTAAACATCATCCACCATTTCTCTGCACCTCAAGCTTCCACAAATCCCTCTGTAATGCTAAACTATCGACCTCAGTATTTATTACTTTACACAGCTTAGTATCATCTGCAAATATTGAAACTTAACTGTGTAACTGTGTAAACCCACTACAAGGTCATTAATAAAAATATTAAAAAGTGTCCCCAATACTGACCCCTGTGGCACTCCTCTGGTAACGTCAACCCAATCTGAAAATGTGCCATTAATGATGACCCTCTGTTTTCACTAAGACAGTTATTTACCCAAATACACAAATTTCCTCTAATCCCAGCAGTCTCATTTTATGTACCAACCTTTTATGCGGCACTGTGTCAAATGCCTTTGAAAATTCCAGATATACAACATCCACAGCGTCCCCAAGATTTAGTCTGGAACTTACTTCCTCAACGAAGCCAATCAGATTAGTCTTACAGGACCGATCTCTCATTAACCCATGCTGACGCTGGGTAATAAGGTTATGTAGTGAGATACTCCAGGATAGCATCTCTACAATCCCCTCAAATAAAGATATGGGATGGACTGATTCACTGAATGAAAAAACAAGAAAGAACACAGGGCGCAAAGACTCAAGTGTAGTATATGAATTTCGATGAAGTGGATAAAGAATTAGGGTGCTCACATTTTAGATGTCTTGATTCAACATCTTATAGTATAATCTCAATGAAGATCAGCTTGCAGTGGAAAGAGGCCATGAGGAATAAGCGTCCAACGGTTTATCCCATGGCAGTAAAGAATCCAGTTCATGCAAGTAAAGGTAATCCACACTAATAGTGCATCTTCAGATTCATCACATCTTTTTATTCAAAGTATAAAACATAACAGCGCTTTTCGGCGCTGAACAAGGTCATCAGGTTGGAATAATAAGTAGTAATTGTCAGGCTTAGAGGTTGTGGATCCTCTGAACCACTGCGGACGATGGCACAAGCCACTACCTGGGACCGGAGTCTAAGTGGCACCCGGTTTTCACCAGAGCCCGCCGCAAAGCGGGTTGGACTTGCTGCGGCGTGGTACCACCAGGTCGTTCCGCAGGCGTGACTTGTCCGCAGTGGCAGCCAAGGTCGGGGTACAGAATCGGCAGGCAATCTCGTAGTCGGGGTCAGGCAGGAGGTCAGGACGGGCAGCACAGGTTCGTAGTCAGAGTCGTAGCAACAGGTCAGGACAGGCGGCACAGGAGCGTAGTCAGAAACGGAGCAGGGGTCACAACAGGAAATCTCAAGAACAGCACACGGCATCAAAACAGCTTTCTCTAGGGCGCAAGGCACAAAGATCCGGCAGGGCTTGCAGGAAGAGGCAGGCTTAAATAGAATTGGACAATTTGGCCAGCGCCAATTAATGGCGCACTGGCCCTTTAAATTTCCTAGAAGAGTCGCGCGCGCGCCCAGAGGCACGGGACCGCGCGCGCACGGAGCGAGGCCGGGACTCGGGAGCGGGGAGAGGTGAGATGCGCTGGCGTGGCGCCTGCGGGAGCGAGAGGCACGGGTGAGCCCGCGACCCGCGATGTGGGTCGCGGGTCCACCCGTGACAGTAATAATAATATTCCATAGTTTTTATTATTCCAAGCTGATGGACATTCCAAATTTAAATCATTCCTCATCGTGTCATCCACCAGGGGAAGACAGTCGAGAAGGCTGTCCTCATCTCCTTCCACCATGACCCCCATGTTATTCCTCAGAGGGCCCACAATCTGTTTTTAGTTTCTTATCATTTATATACTTGAAAAATAATTTGGGATTATTTTTGCTCTCCCTGGCAATATTTCACTCAATCTGTAATTTTGGGGCCTTAATCTGAAGTTTAGAGTGTTTGTTGCCCCACCACTAGCGTTCTTAGTAAAGCGTGATACAAAATCAAGGATATGATCATTATTTCCCAGGTTCCCCCCAACCTCTAATTTTGATACCCTGTCAGGTCTGTCGGTTAGGATAAGGTCTAGTAGTCCCCCCCCCCCCTCTCTTGTTGGCTCCATGACTAGTGCGACAGGTAATTGTCTTTTGTTGTTGACAAAAACCTGCTATCTTTGAAGGGCCTGCAGATTCAAACTTAAAGAATAAAGGGGAGGTCTCATTTGGAGTGCACAGTGAAAGCCGTAAGAACAGAGCCCACAAGAATACACTGCATAAGTACAATTGTATATGCAGTAAACAAGCCCTTATAAAGCTCCGTAAATGGAAAAATAAAGATATGGATTTTAAAACTAGGGGAACGAAAAACAGAAACATAAAATTGAAAAAGGGCATCGGTGAGAAGGTGTTTAAAAACAGCAATAGTCTTGCACCAGACTTCTGGATATCTGGTTAGTGATTTTTCTGGGTGCACGACCATCAATTACAGTGAGGGGGCCATTCTGAGACAGGGAAAGTTTGAATTCAGTGTTAAACTCTCCCCCTACTTGACTTTATACAAAAAATTTACAGTCACTTCAAAGTTGATTTTCTGGATGATGCCACCACCTTGGGCCATGAAAGAAACATGATCTCGAAGGTGGTCAGCTGCTTGACAACATACTTGTAGTGGTTTATTAGGTATATTTCTGCTGACAGGTTCCCTTTAAAAACCATACCACGTCAACATATCACAGAAGATTGCATCAAAATTTACTATGCTTCCTAACAGTTGCCAGATACAGAGACTCGACCGAATATGAGCAGAGGCCAGTAGGGACAGGAAGCTCTCTGTATTATATTTTAATATATATCCCCCGAGAATTGTTAAGCGCTATGGAATTTGATGGCGCTATATAAATAAAGATTATTATTACTCAATTGGAGTCTCAGAGAGTAGCGACACTTTTATATCCACAGGGGCCCATATTAAAAACCCTGATCTGGGATTTTAATTGTGTTACTACATATTAGTTAAAATCAGTTAAGTATTAGTAGGTCATTAGTAGGTATAGTCATTCCTAGAGGTCGAATAGGTCAATGCAATATTTTTAACTACCAGAACTAGTATATGGTGTGACCTATATAGTGGACTGTATAAATACATAGGTCAGCCCGAGTGATTATACAGTAAATCGGTACACCCTATACCAGTGATGGCGAACCTTTTAGCGACCGGTGCCCAAACTGCAACCCCGATCCCCCCTCGTTTTTCATGAGGTGTCAACCAAAAATTAATGCAGTAACTGATTGCTCCCTGTTCTTCAACAATGTTCAATCATATTGGCCTCCTGGGGACACCAACACAATAGAAAGGAAGAGGAAACATTTGCATCGTTGTAGCTTCTTTCCAGTGTCCTCCAAAGATAATTTTGCCCTGCCTTCACATTCTCCATCTTCTTAGTCCCAAGTAGCCAAGGTAGTATCACTTTAAAATATCACTGAAAGCAGCATCTTTTAAGTTGTTTGAAACTGCAGGAGTCCTTTCTGGAGTGCGATGGCCCGGGCGCCCACAGAAAGAGCTTGGAGTGCCGCCTCTGGCACCCGTGCCATAGGTTCACCACCACTGCCCTATACAAAACCTGCTAGCAAGATAGCCCATACAACTGCAATATCAGCTACTTGTTTTACTGGCACATCTACCTGAGGGATGGAGCAGTGTGGGTGTAGTGAGGGCTACTACTTGCAAATGATGTACTACCACAAAAAACGGAGTTACAACGTTCTTTTTTATAAAACCAAAAAATCAATATCTTTATTTAATGCATAAAACAACACAAAATTGTATTGTCATGAAATAATTAATATGACATAGGTATTCCAAACAATAAGTCCGACAGGACAAAGCCACATGACCACATTGAAGGGTATATTACTCATTCCCTTAGATGACACATCAATGGTTAAAGGGGTATTCCAGGAATCAGCATAATTCATATAGAAGAGGGCACTCAAAATATAAGCTAATGTGTAATTAGTTGTTATTTAAAATTTTTCTCCCCTTAGCAGAAAATGCTGGTGACATAGACTGTAATGAAAAATTAAAATGCTACTGGCCCTTTAATCAGTCCGTTGATTTCCTCCGCGCGGTCCGTTGCAGGACAGAAGATGGCTGCTGGTCACATGTCCACATCACATGTCCTGCACCTGCCTGGGCAGGTCATGTGATCACCACTAGCTTTGGCTGTACTCAGTTGGTTGCAGTGCATCCAGTATGGTCAGTGTTGTGGTGATGGCAGTTACACATCATTACTATGGTAACAGTGCAAGAAAACCTGTTACATCATCATTGGGAGCAGAACATAAGAGGTAGGAGGAGTTACTGAGAACTAAAGGATCATGGAACTTGTAGTTTCCAGTGGCGGCCATCTTAGTGATAACTCCACCTACTTTAGAGAGGTCATAAATTTTGTAAATCATAAAATCAAATTATTTAAGCTCCATTTTGTGACTAATGACATTGTGTATTGTTGTATTCATTTATTTATAGCATCATGGGTTTTTGTGTCAGACGTTCATATTCCCGGAATACCCCTTTAATGTTATTTACACAGCCGTGTATGGCAAAGGTAAACATAAGATGTGCACCCAAAAATAAAGTTCACAAATAAAAGACTATTGTCCAACCCATATCACGCAATCTATGGTTGCCTCTCAGACTCCCCAACGCGCGTTTCACCCACGCTTCTTCAGGGGGTGCAAAACCTGACGCTGGGAAGCCAGGTTATGTACTCTCAGGCGGGTATCGTCGGCGCATGCATGTTGGGCAGCTTCCGGGTCCGACGTCTGCCCCACTTCCGGCAGCACGGCGCTGGTGTGCATGTCCAGGACCCGACAGCGCTATCGGAGACCCGGGCATGCATGGTGCGCCCAGTGATGCCGGTGGGGACTTGCAAATGATGGTATCATTGATGCATCCTAATAACCTGTGTTGGAAGTGGGTAACTTTAGTGCAATGTCAGCGCAGTAGAAAAGGAGAAGTAAACTTCTCAGGGGATCCATTAGCTATTGTGGCTACTTTAAAAAGGATATTATGTTATTAAAAAGGGATTATATTAATAAATCTGTGGTTAATCATTTGGCCCCTGGAATGTTCATACCTGGCATACTTACTATGCTGTTCTGAGAGCCAATCTATTTTCAAGAGAGATGAGTGTGTATAGGGCTGATTTTCTTAGCACAATCTTCTACCTTCTGAAATATTTCACTATTTTAGCAGTTGAGATTATAAAACTTAAAAAACTTGAGCACCAGAGTCTCAGGAACTAAACGGCTGAGCATCACATAGAAAGACATCAGTATTATAAATGCCACATAGTAGTGGAAATCCAGATATAGGTTTTTCATTGAGCACATATTTATCAGGGCCTCTGTGCCACGTAAGCTAGCTTCTGGAATTATTTTGACCTTTCCGCCTGACCTTCATGTCAGTGGTGCGTAGCTGAGGACCTTTCACCACCCCAAACTTCCTAAACATACCAGTATGTAGGCACTTGCATCCTGATTTTGGGGCACTTTGAATTTACCTCCTAGCCCCCTCTGTTCCTGAGATATGAGCACCGGGATGTGACTATTCCAAGGGCTGTATCGTCAGAGAGGAGGAGCTGTAGGGGTGTGTGACTATGCTAAAATCCACTGACACCATCCAATCAGCATTGGATGGTGTCAGAGAAGAGTACACGCTGAGCAGCGGCTGCGCACTCCTGCCATCAACCTGCCCCAGAATCAGGATTCAAGTGCTTGCATGCTGGTATGTTCAGTTTAGGAAGTTTGGGGTGGTGAAAGGTCCTCTTAAAAACTGTCAACCACCCTAAATAATGGTCACTAATTGGGTGATATTCCCTACATCAAGTAAAGTGACATTATATGCCAACTTTAGGAGATCTGGTCAATGATATCCCTGGATGCAGGACCATCAGTTACAGTGACTGGCACATTCTGAGGCCAGAAAACTTCAGTGTTAAGCTCTCTTTAAACTAATTTACATCTCACTTCAAAGTAGATTTTGGTGATATGTATGTATGCATTTATTTATGAAAAAAAAACATATTTGGCAAATATCTGGAAAAATTGTCAATTTCAAAATTTTAAGTTTTCTACTTTTTGGAAACATAGTCATAACACCAAAATTACATAATAACTATTATTACATAATTACCAAAAGTCTGCTTTATGTTGACATGGTTTCTTATACGTCCTCTCATTGTTTAGGATGTTATGAGACTTACAACTTTTTGCATTCTCATAAAAACAGACTCCTTTAAAATTTTCACTCTTTTCACTCAAAAATGTTCTTTTTTGCTCAATAATGCACACTCTGCATCCCATCTTGACAGAAAAAAAACAGAAATATAGATATTTTTGCTAATTTATTAAACAAGAAAAACTGGTCACATGGTCATAAATATTCAGACCCTTTGCTGTGACACTCATATTTAACTCACATACTGTCTATTTATTTCTGATCCTCCTTGAGATGGTTCTACTCCTTCATTGAAGTCCATTTGTGTTTGATTAAACTGATTAGGAAAGACAAACACCTGTCTGTAAAACACTTCACTGCTCACGGGGCATGTCAGAGCACATGAGAATCATGAGGTCTGAGGGCCTGCCCAAGAAGCTCAGAGACAGAATAGTGGCAATGCATACGTCTGGCCAAGGTTACAAAAGAATTTCTGAAGCACTCAGTAAACAGTGGCCTCCATAATCCTTAAATGGAAGAGATTTGGGATGACCACAACTCTTGCCCAACTTTGCCGTCCAGCCAAGCTAAGCAATCGGTGAGCGAAGTAAAAAAGAAACCCAAGATCACTGTAGCTGAACTCAGATGCAGTAGGGAGATGGGATAAAGTTCCACAAGTCATCTATCACTGCAGCCATCCATCCGTCAGAGTTTTATGGCAGAGTGTGCCAATGGAAGCCTCTCCTCGGTGTAAGACATATGGAAGTGGTATGTGTGGAGAAAACCAGGTGGTGGCATCATCATGAGTGTGTTTTTCAGCTGGAGGGACAAGACGACGAAAGAAATACCTCTTTCAGAGTGCTCTGGACCTCAGACTGGGCTGAAGGTTCACCTTCCAACAAGACAATGCCCTAAGCACACAGCTAAAATAACAAAGCAGTAGCTTCAACTTTGTGACCAATCAGCCAGAGCCCTGAACCTAAACTCAATTGAGCATTTCTGGAGAGACTGTAAATTGTTGTCCACCAATGTTCACCATCTATCCCTGAGGGAACTGGAGTGGATCTGCCAGGAAGAATGGCAGAGGATACCCAAGTCCAGCTGTGAAAAACATTATTCTTATGTCTGTATTTATGGCTTTACTAGCTCAAAAGATGCTTCTACTCAATAGGAAAGGGTCTGAATACTTATGACCATGTGATACTTCAGTTTTTCTTGTCTAATAAATTAGCAAAAATAGCTACATTTCAGTTGTCTGTCAAGATAGGGTGCAGAGTGTACATTAATGAGCAAAAAAATAACTTTTTTGATCTTACCAATTTGCTGCAATGAAACAAAGTGTGAAAAAGGGGTTTAAATAGTTTCCGCACCTATTGTAGTTTTGAGGGACCTGCTTTCAAGTCACTTTGAGAGGCCTAAATAATAGTAAATTACACTATTTTAGAAACTACACCTCAGCATATGTAAAACAACTTTTAAACATTTTCTGACCCTTTTAATTTTTTAAAGGGTTTAACACAAAATCGGGGGCAATTTTGAAATTTACATTTTTTTGGCTAAATAAATGATTTTTCAAAAAAGTTACACATTCTCAGTAGATAAAAAAAACCCAAATGCTCCAAAATTTGATACCCATTTTCTCCAGAGTATTCCAATTCCCCATATGTGGTGGTAACTTGCTGTATGTGAACGCCCCATGGCATTGAATGCATGGAAGAAAAGAAATAATCAATCCTGGTTTGGGATTTGTTGCATTTTTGGGGTTCCTCTCACTGTGGCCTAAAATTAAAATGTTATCTTTATTCTATTGATCACTATGATTATGATGATACCTCATTTATATAGTAGGGGGCTAAAAATCTCAGTTTGAAAAATTTAAATATATTAGGTATCACCGCCTTTTATAATCTATTATGATGAACCCTGTAATGAAAAATATAAACACCGCTAAAATCAGGAACATTCTTTTTTTAATTAAGTATATTACCAAGTTTTCTATTATGATCTGCTGTATTGATTCATGCAAACTGGCTAAAGATTTAGTTATACTTTAAAGTCAAATGTGTTTGCTCCATCATGCCCCCAAGAAAAATATCTAACTGCCTGGTAAACACTCATATTATTTGGAGCACGTTCTTCCTTTTTCTAAAGTAAGATTTCAACATTCTTTTCATCTTCCTTCTGTTTTGTTGTATGAATAGTACATGGCAGACAAGACCCAGCCCTAGATAATGAATTGCTTTGGTAAATGTTTATTTTATTTTTAGTGTTTTAGAGGGTGCCAGCAGAGAAATGAAGCCCAGGAGAACACTTATGCAATGTCCCTCTGCTGTGTGGGCTTTTTCTAATTTTAAAAAAGCGGGGGTTTGCATTTAATCAACAATATTCAAAGCACATAGTCAAAAATTGCTCACACATACTTGCAAACTGTCCCCATTTAGCCAGGGCAATTCTAATTTCTTTTCTTCAATATATTTTGTAGGCTGCTTAGTTTTTTTTTGTCAAGATGTACTGTAGCAATATGACTAGTTAGATTTGAGGGTTGACTTTTAAACCTTAGCAACCAGTCTGTTTTGAGCCAATTAAAAATGAGAAATTGGAATTTGAGAATGCACCACCACTATAACCACACAGCCAGCATGCACTGGTTTAAACGTTGGGGTATCTCCATAATAGATAGTATGTGGTAAATCATTAAAGACTGGAACCGCAATGGATGGAAATATGGACTACTCAAATGTAAAATAAAAACATATTTATTACATAAAATACCTTAAGATCCAATATATGATATGGAATATAATGTTTGCAGGGCCCTTGCTAAAATCTTACCAATATAATTGTTACAACTATAGTTGTTGTACATACACTCAGCACAATAAAAGCAATAGAAGCAATAGCAATATGTCTAATATTCAGTAAATGAAGAGTCTATAGAGTCGATTGTCCTTATGACTTTCTATTCTTTTTATTGTAGTAGACTGTTACAGATTGTTATAATTTTTTTAGCCACAATAAGAATATAAATGAGGATGAAATAGTTGTGTACTCACTTCCAACATTGGTGCGGTTCTAGTGTTTGTGAATAAGATGGAGTATATGCTCACAATTGGGTCATTTATATGTATGTTGTCCAATTACTATGCGATAGTCCAACTCTTGCAGTGTCATCTCCAGCGTGGAAAAAAATGTATCCTAAATTCGTGATAGACACGTGTAGCTCTGGTTTCTGGGAGCAAGTTTAGAAAGCCGGCTCTAATCCAGCACAATATAGTTAAAAGGCAAAATTTTATACGTTAGGGTCATAACTTCTTTTTTTGTTCAAATAAAGTTTGTGTAGTCTTTTGTGACACATAGAGTTTAAAAATTAAAAAATATTGATAACTTTTTTTAAACTTTTATATCAGTGGCGTAACTAGGAGAGGCAGAGGCAGATTTCTGCATGGGGGCCCCCCTCCCGCTAAAAATATATTTATGCAAAATCACACACTTTTATACACTTAAATACACCACACACATAACATTCTACACTCACTTTTATATACTCATACACACATACATACATATACACTCATATGTACAAGTTTATGTACTCCTTTATACATTTATACACTAATATATACAGTATATACAAACTCAAACTGTATATACATACAGTATATATATACATCAAAGTTGTATACATACTATTTATATATATACATATAGCATACATACAACACATTCTTTTACATATGGTATACACCCATTGTGTACACACATACATGCAGTATAAAAACACTATATACTGAATCTATATACAGCATACACATACAGCATATATAGTGTATACACACATAATGCATATACATACAGCATATACACACATATATACAGTATAGACAGCAGATACACATACACCATATACATATAAATATTTATATGCATGTGTCTACATACAATATATAAACATACACACAGTATACACATACATACTGCGTATACATGCAATATATACACAAATACATACGGTACATACAGAATAAACACACACACACATACAGCACATACACACACATACAGCACATACACACACATACAGCACATACACACACACATGCTACACATACATACATACATACATACAGCACATACATATAGCACATACACACATACATACAGCACATACACACATACATACAGCACATACATACACACATATATACACACATACATACACACATACATACAGCACATATATACAGCACATACACACAGCAACCTATACATATATGTATAAGGATTTACTTACATTTACTGCAGACCGGCTGCTGTGCAGTGGGAAGCTGTGTCCTCAGGAAGCTGCGGAAGTAGGCCGGCTGCGTGACCGCGGACGCGGTGAAGACACTCGGCCGCGGAAGGAGGAGGCTGGCCAGTCGGTCGCACACAGACTGGGACGAGCGAGCGCGGATGAACTAGGTCAGCGGGCGGCCGCGCATAGAGCCGTCGGGGCGGTCGCGCCAAAAGAAGTGGGTGGGCTGAGTGGCCAAGTCGGTCGGCCCACAGATGAGGTGGGCGGACAGAAGGACAGCACAGGGGCCCGTATTACTATCCAAGGGGGTGCCATCACCCATAAGTTTTGTCTTGGCTGTTCATCCCGGGCCCCTGTTGAGCCCGGGCCCCGTAGCAAGCGCTACGGCTGCTACGGCTATTATTACGCCACTGTTTTATATGTTTGTGGGTTAAAGTTACTAAAAGAGGAGAGAGATTTTCTTTTTAGTGTATAGTGTATAATTTTTTCAGTATTCAAATGAACTGAAAATGACCAAAATAAATTAATTTTTCTAGTGTGTGACGGGCGGTTTGACATATAGTATGTGTTGCCTCGGGTAAACAGGGCGACTTTGGCAATGTTTTTTATATTGTAAAGAGGTACCGTATATACTCGTGTATAAGCCGAGTTTTTCAGCACAAAAAATGTGCTGAAAAACCTCATCTCGGCTTATACACGAGTCAAAAAAAAAATTAATACTCACCCTCCGGCTCCCGGTCCTCAGCGGCGGCTCCCGGTCCTCGGCGGCAGCTCCTGGTCCTCGGCGGCAGCTCCCTATCTCTGCGGCGGCTTCTCTCTTCTATCTTCACGTGCCGGCAGTCGTGTCTATGCGACTTGCTGGCGGGCGCACAATATGATGTAGCGGTGATCGCTCTGTGCGCATGGACGCGACTGCCGGCACGTGAAGATAGAGGAGAGAAGCCGCCGCCAAGGACCAGGAGCCACTGCCGAGGACCGTGAGCTGCCGCCGAGGACCGGGAGCCGCCGCCGAGGACCGGGAGCCGCCACTAAGCATCAAAGGTGAGTATCGTCGGAGGGTGAGTATTAAGTTTATTTTTTTATTATTCGCTAGGCATACTGAGGGCAGGCTGTATACTTTTTGGGGGCAGGCTGTATACTTTTTGGGGGCAGGCTGTATACTTCATGGGGGCAGGCTGTATACTTCATGGTGGCAGGCTGTATACTACTTGGGATAGGCTGTATACTACAGGGGCTGGCTGGTTGTATACTACAGGGGGCTAGCTGGCTGTATACTACACCCTCGGCTTATACTCGAGTCAATAGGTTTTCCCATTTTTTTGTGGTAAAATTAGGGGTCTCGGCTTATACTCGGGTCAGCTTATACTCGAGTATATACAGTATTTTTAAAATTTTATTGGGAAATATTATTGTTTATTTTCAAATATTGATTAATATTTTGTGGGTTTTTTTACTTAAATGTCCCCATGAGGTCATAAAAGACCCCTCCGGGAAATTTTCTTTCAAGTTTTTTACTGTACCTGGGACATCCATAAGAGCACCTGTTAAAGGGGAAAATGACTCCCTGTGAGGGAAAATGTCTGGGCCAAGTTTTACTGGATCTGAGCAGACCCACCGGCTCTGCTTAACCTGTGCAGGCCCTGCGATCATGTGAACATCGGGTCTATAGAGACGGTGGCATTGCCGGTTCTATTATTCACTGCATAGTACTACTTCAGCTCTATGAAGTGAAGAAGGCAGAAGCAGTAATAAATCGCTTCTACCTTCTCCCCAGGGTATGATAGGTGGAGACCTGTTCCTGCTCCAGTCATCCGTGCAGGAGCAGGAGAAACTGCAGCAACTCCAGGAGACTTTGCTACAGACTCAAGACCGAAGCCAGCTGACGTCTTTCATCATTGGGAGGTCATGAGATCCTGTCATGATTTTCACAAAGCATCTGATGGGTTATTGATTATTTCATATTATTTCCATCTTGTAGGCTGACAATTTAGCTTAATTGTAGTGTAATAAAATAGTCTATCATCAAACACAAGCAAAAATAGTTTTTCAGCTGAGGAAATGTAAATAAAATAAAATATCAGCAAATGCACCCCAAATTTCATATATATACACTTCTGTGAGCAGAGTTCTCACTAATATTATTTCATTTCTTTGTTCAGGGTAATACTTAGCAAAATGATAACTTTTTGGTCGAATTTATTCATTATTTATTTTATATAGAATCTGCTCTGTAGGCACAATATTATTTCTATAGCTGTTTTTATTGGGTTTATGTTTATATTTGCCTTTTATCTTTTTACATTGCAGTAAAGATGATAAATATGCAATACAGATGACTAAAAAAATCTCTATTACAACATTTTTGTGTTGAGTAACTAAATCTCTACAAAATAAAAAGTGATTTAATGAAAAGTATATAGTTTAATTTTGCTTATTTTGAAGAATTTATTCCAGCATTTTTCAAATATTTACTGGTTTTCTTAGCCAGGAATGGCCTTATAGGTGTCAATTAATAGTAAAAAAAACCTCTTAAATCTTACTTTTGTACATTCCAGTGAGAATTTCCCTTGCCTAAATATCTTGTTTTGCTTGCTCTTAGTAAAAGCCTGTTATTTTGGGGTTATATTTAAAGTTAAGTAGTAGTTTTGTCTAACCAGTGATGACATACACCTTTGGTATTCTGCCTATTTCCTAATGGGAGCACTGTTTTTAATTTAATGCCCAACTTTGGAAAAACTAACTGTAAACTGTTACTATTGCTCTACCCTCAGCACATATATTTCTGTTTTATACCATTCTATGTTAGAAACTGTACAGTTATTTAACTATATACAAATTATTTTTTGCTTGATAAAAATCCAAGTTTAAAGTACCTCTTTCTCACACTCTCACACTGAATCAAATATGTTTGACCTATTTTTATGTGGGGAAGATATAAATGGTTTAATGAACTAAGCTGTGTTTCTTTTCCAGTCCCCGAAATTGAAAATGAAACCTTACCAAAGGGAATCAAAACTAGCATAGCATCTAATATGTGGCAGCACCTTCACTTTTGGCTGTATTTATGTGTTTATCTTCTGAAGATGTTTCAGTTTGGCTGTCAATATTATAAATTTTTATAATTCCATCTTTTTGTCACTACAGTCATCTGCCATTGCTGTCAAAGCATTTGGAGGAAAAGTGGTCGACAACTCTATTCTCAGCAAGGAAGAATTTATAGAGAAAGTTCGTCAGAGCAACGATGCTTGTAAAAATGGAGACTTTCAGCTGGCTATTGAACTGTACAGCGAGACGCTGCTGGTGGATCCTCAGAATTGTATACTGTATAGCAACAGATCCGCCGCCTACCTTAAAACTACACAGTATGAGAAAGCTTTGGATGATGCCATTAAAGCTCGACTTCTAAATCCGAAATGGCCAAAGGTACGATTTTTGCATATTTCAGAATTAACTTCTTAAGTCATTTGTACATATCTGAAATAATTTTACAATTTTAATTGAATCAAAATTGAGGTGCAAAAGAAATAGTTTAGTTGAATTTGTTCACAATCATTTAAAAAAATCTCCTCAGCATTAACCCATGTTACTCTGTTTCAAGCACAGTACATGGTGCGTGCGCGTTGCTCATGGCAGTAAGAACACAGTGCATTCACCGTCCCATAATAGCACAGTGCATGTGTGAGATATCAGTACAGAACAGGGGGATTTGGTACAAAGCTGGTAAAACACTGGCATGATCAGTTATGATTCAGAGTACTTACCAGCTTGTTCCAATATGTTATACTTGTTAATCATGGTTGTGGATTCTATAATGATTTTGTATCTTTTTTTTAGTAGAAAAAAGCATCATCACTAAAAAATTCATTTGTTACTGTGTAAGCCCAAATGTTTGTCAAGCGAGTACATAAAAAAAAAAACTGTTGATAATAGATTACAACATATGGGGACACAAGTTGCTTAAGTTGGCCGAAATGCGTTGGCTAGTATGGATGGAATTTTTTCAAGCAAGATTTTGTGGCTGTAGCCTGGCCAGCAACGAACCATTGCATCAGAAAAATTTTCAATGGAGATCAGCTGTGTTTTCAAAGCTGTTTGGTGAGCTGTACATTCACATGCAGGTCCATTCACTTCTATGGAATATCTAGATTACAACATGGAGCTTGACTCCCCAGGGGACAGGTTCAGGACAGGAAGAAGAGACTGCTGGGCAATGCCAGTTTGTAATGTTTTTTGTGTGTTTTTTTTTTACTTTTATATACCCTTCTGAAAACCTCTTTAGATTTTATAACTTAAAGGACACCTGTCATCAGGTCTCTGTCACTATTTCTGTCACCTCTACCTGTTGGAGCAGCTCACAAGGATTCCATCCCATTTCCATTTCTTTATTATGTAAATGAGGGTGGTCACATGGTCAGAGGCAGTGATGTCACCCCTGTTACTCCTCCACTCTCCTCCCCCTGCTCATGTCTGCGTGTAATGTATAGTAAAGCATTGCTAGTGTCTGTGCTTTATCTGCTGACATGCTGTCCCTCCTTATACACATGTGTGAGACACAGACATCAACTACACGTACCTGACATGTTCTGCTATAACATGGCTGCCTAAAGCTGTTGTATCTCTCCTATACACACACAGGCTGCAGGAGGCGCCAGCACCAGGAAGCACATGGAGCAGCCATTACACCATTATACCTCACATCATTATACAGGCTGTCAGTCAAACACTTGGAGATGTGGCTGTGCCCCCCACTCATGGATAAGCTGGACAGCTTGAATATGATAATGACTCATTGGACATCTCACAGGTCATTTGCATAGCTTTAGGACCTCATTGCTTAAGTTTACAGGCATTTAGAGAGACACTGAAGGGATAGAGGCAATTCTTTCTAATGGCAGTTTATGAAAATATATTTCGTTTATGGGGTTAATTTGCCTGACGGGTTCTCTTTAATCTGAGAAACTTGTAAGCCTTGCAACTTTTTTTATCCATATTCATATTCATATTCATAAATTTGACCCAGCATAGAATAGCAATGCAAACTAGGCTTCATAGACATATCTTTATTGTAGAGTATAATACATTGCCATGTCTCCTTTGTGGACTACTTTTGCAGACTTAATGGGGGTCATTTACTAAGGGCCCGAATCACGTTTTTTCCGTTGTGTTACCCGAATATTTCCGATTTGCGCTGATTTTCTCAGAATTTCACCAGGATTTTAGCGCACGCGATCCGATTGTGGCGCATCGGCGCAGGCATGCATGCGACTGAAATCAGTGGGGGCTTGGCCGTAAGAAAACCAGATGGATTCGGAAAAACCGCTGTATTTTTTTCAAAAAAAGTGTCGCTTGACACACGCTTACCTGCACCCATGGTAGGACGGTGAACTTCAGTGAACTCCGATGGAATTCAGCGCAGCAGCGACACCTGGTGGACATCGGGCACACTACCTTAGTGAATCGCCAGAAGACCCGAATCCTCCACAGAGAACCCGCCGCTGGATCGCGACAGGACCGGGTAAGTAAATCTGCCCCAATAAGTACAAAGGTAATAGAAAGGTAACTGTATTCATCTGCACAATGGTATATGCAAATGAAGTGTCAGTATACTGTACTGTTGCTTGGAATATAACTTTTACAAACTATTACCATGCAGTTCTTTTGTCAGAATAGGACAGTTGTCTAATGAAATCTCTAAAAGATTATGGCCACTTTTGTTGACTTATTAGATCTTTTACTAACAATTATTGACAGTTTTTTTTTGCCCGTAAAAATTGTTTAATTGTATAATAATATATTATAATATTAGCCAAATACTAATAAACTTAAACTTTTATGAATTTTAAAATTAGAAAAAATTTTATAAAATGCTGTAAATAATTTTGCTAACCCTATCTACCCTGAATGTTTTGTAAAACTTCTATCTGTGGAGGTCCTCTTTGTGCTGAAGTTTTCTTTTCATTATGGCTACTGGAACACCCCCAAAAATCCCAATTATTGTCTTGGCTTGTAGAAAAGGCTTTGCTTGCACATTCCCCCTTTGTATGTTTTCAATGCCCTTTTTCTGGAAAATTTCTGTCAGACCAAGGTTTGTACTACTGCAGCAACTACTGCTTCAGATCACCCTTAGAAGTAAAAACGTAATTGTGTAGGACTTTTTATAAGCTTTACATTTGCTGTTTCCTAGCAAACCTTCATTTGGTAAAATCAGATCAAGGTACTATGGAGTTCTGCCACTGCAGCTTAAGAGAGTTCTGCCCACTGCAGCTTAAGAGAGTTCTGCCCACTGCAGCTTAAGAGAGTTCTGCCCACTGCAGCTTAAGAGAGTTCTGCCCACTGCAGCTTAAGTAAAAGGATCTACTTGTCTGGATGCAGAGCTTATTGGTCTTCTGCTCCAGTAGAGACTGGGTAATGCCAGAAGCCATGTACCACATTTCTAGCTGACGGGGCTCTCAGAACTGAGATCTGTATATGACTATACATGGAAGTACTAAGCATACAAAAAGAAGGCTAGATCTGTTGTTAGGGAAGGTGAGGACTTGGGTAGGGTTGTCAAATCTGAACAAAACTGAACATTCAATAAATAGTACATGGGGGAAGTCAGCATTTACCACCTGCCTTACAATCCATCTTACAAAACAGGATGTTAACACAAAAATAGACTGTACAAATGTCAGTAGACCAGTAAAGAAGTAGTCTATTTCATATACAGTATATCAAATTGATAAGACAATAAAAGTCCAACCCAGATGCAGGTGTAAACCTATAGGTTACAAGGAAGAAAAACACCACCGAAGGGAGAATCAATTAGAAGAGAAGAGGGGGCACACAACATAACTGTATCCTATTATGTGTAAATCTTATACCCAGGCTATTTAGACTTTGACATCCCCATTGAAGTCCTAGATAAAAGAAAACGGGTTCTAAGCAGCTGTAAACACGCCATGGTCCATCAAGAAGCTAAGAGAGATGCATAGGTATCCATAAAAGTAATTTACATGTAGGTCCACTTCTATACAACCTACCCCACAAGTACTTGTTCCAAAAAAACAGTACTTATCATAGCCCACTTTAGAAAACACAGACAAAATCCCTACCTATTCCATCCGGTTACTTCAGGTGACATGTCCTTGAATTGTACTTGTTCTCGTTCCTTATCTTCTCCATTAGGCCAAGCAAAACCTTGTCTTTTCCTCACATGTCACATGTCATCCTTGCAGAGTTTACCACACAGACATCTCAAGTTCTTAACTTTAACATTGTCTCTGAATATCGGAGAAAATAGCAATACCACATAAATAGTGCTCCCTTTTGTGACAAAATTCCCCCACTGTAGCCTGTAAACTGCCCTTTATTTATATTGCCTGTACAGGCAGTCCCCGGGTTACATACAAGATAGGGACTGTAGGTTTGTTCTTAAGTTGAATTTGTATGTAAGTCGAAACTGTATATTTTATCATTGTAGTTCCCGACAATTTTTTTTTTTTGCCCCAGTGACAATTGGAGTTTCAAATTTTTTTGCTGTAATAGGACCAAGAATTATCAATAAAGCTTCATTGCAGACAATTTTAAGCTGATTATTGCAATCTGGGACTATTTTAAAGCATCCAGAGAGCTTCACCATAGGTCACAGTGGGCAGAGGGGTCCGTCTGTAACTATGGGTTGTCTGTAAGTCGGGTGTCCTTAAGTAGGGGACCGCCTGTACTTGTGGCCCTACACAGTCTATTGTACTAATATTTTCCTGGAAAGTTTTTAATCTCCTCCTAATAGCGCCATACAGCATAATATTCCACATACTGCGTTACACAGGAAATATAGAGCATGACCTATTTCCTCATGTATTCCGTTCTGAATTTCCCATAGAAGTCTCCAGGGAGACCAGAACCAGTGGGAGGTGCATTCTGTCAGCCAGCCAAAAGTTATCAAGCCATCATTTGCCAGCCCACCATTTTTTTAAAGGGATACGGTTCCATACATGATTATATAGGTGAAAAATATCCTCTATGTATGGCCAAAATACAGCTGTATTTTTATAAAACAGGAAAAAACATAAAGTCTTCTGCATGAGGCCTTATTTGTAGGAATCTCACTGGATTTAATGCTAAATTACTTTGAGAGAGAACACAAGGTATCATGGGATCTGTGGGCAAAGTAAATTGTACGCAGCTTCAGGGCAGGTAGAGGAAGATGTTAGTCTCCGTCCACTTTACGTCAGGTGAGAAAGTTTTTTGTCAAATACTTTCAGAACAGAAAATGTCATAACTTTAAAAAGAAAAGGGGTGAGCAGCACAATATGGGCATCGTTCTGTTTGATTATAAAGGGTAAAACATATAAGAGACTTTGGTAAAATTATCATGACTTTAGAGTTACACTTCAAGTTTCAGCTGACTATGAATTTCAGGGAAATAGAAAAAAAGATTCGGGTATCATGCCATATATAATTTGTGTAGCAATGCCCCTGCTGCATCTTAGAGTGATTCTTTTTTATTGTGCTTTCCAAAGCATACATAACAGCAATGTTTTAACCCTTCACTTTAGTTGACAAGCCTCCCTCCTTCAGAAATCAACTTTAAAATTATGCTAATGAGCCTGAAGTACTCTGGGGGTCGTTACTAGAGACCATCAGAGCTGTAGACCTACAGACCGCTACTGTTTGTAAAGAACACCCTTCCATCGTGTGCTGAAACTTCCTCTGTTACACCAGGCAGAAAGACACAGTCTAACAGGCAGTGAACCTGAAGCACGGAGGGCCTCTGGTAACACCCCCCTCCCCCCAGAGCCCTTGTGCCTCATCAACATAATTGATTTTAGAAAAAAGGAGGTCATAGATAACAAATTTAATAAGATTTCCACTGTCAACGTGCCTGGATCTATGAGTTAGTGTTCCTGGCTTATCAGGCTTGATTTTGATGATAGACATTAAAGGAAATCTATATTAACATCCAATATGCTTAAAGGAACACAAAAATATAACCAAGTTGGTTAAATAGTCTTTACTTCCGTTGTGTACAATATCAAGGAAAATCAGATTGTAAGCTCCAGAGGCAATATAAATGTAGCAATTGCTGCATACCAATAAATGTTGGTTTTTAAATGTCTGGCTGTTTTGTCATACTGCAAAATCTTTGTTTTCAGCTCATGTGTAATCCCCATCTCTTCCAACTTATTTTAATATCCTGTCCCAGAACATCAAATGCAATTAAATGGTCCACATTTGCATTTAGCCTATCTGATGAGCTGGGAGTCAGTATACTATGTTGTAGAATGCTAGGGTTCAGATCTACCTGGGTTTCACATTATTATTAATTGTTTGTTAAGCTTCTTTTGTTAACTGTTATTTAATATGACAACATGACAATGAAGTGTCTGTCCATTTTTTTCTACATGAAATATCAATATCAAATGATATTTCTGTAAAACAACACTAAGCATCCACATAGAGTGCATAGGACTGGAGCCATCAACAGTTCAACAAACCATATCAAACCAAATTATCAGAGAGGAATCTTCTAGAGAGGAAGAAGCAAAGCCAATCCTTTAAAGGAAACCTACCACTTGTAGTGGCAGGTTTCCGATAGCAATACCGGGCACCAGCTCAGGGTGAGCTGGTGCCGGAGCTTATTTTTGTTAGTGTTTTAAACCGCGGTATCGCGGTTTAAAACACTTTTTAAACGTTATAGCCGGCGCAGGCAGGTACGCGCTCGGCGCTTACCTTGCACGCGGCTACATAGGAAATGAATGAGAGCTCCGTGCACGGTAAGCGCCGAGCGCGTACCTGCCTGCGCCGGCTATAACGTTTAAAAAGTGTTTTAAACCGCGATACCGCGGTTTAAAACACTAACTAAAATAAGCTCCGGCACCAGCTCACCCTGAGCTGGTGCGCGGTATTTCCATCGGAAACCTGACACTACAAGTGGTAGGTTTCCTTTAAAGAACAACTCTAAAGTATAAAATCTTTTGACTAACTCAGCACTGAGCTAGAATAAGCAATTCTGTAGTTTACATTCATTAGCTATCTGAAGAAGTTTGCTTGTTAGCAGGGTTTTTACCTTAGATCTGTGTACAAGCAGTAATACTGCTTCTGTGTCCTGATTGGCTGAGCTGTGTGTACATGTTAACAGGAATGCCCTCAGTGCTCTGGCCTCACTGCCCTTAGCTAATGTCACAACCAGGAAGTCGAAACTACTTCAGGAAAAGCTGAGAGGATTTTTCAGATAGCCTCATATATCTAATAGCCCCATATATTAGGATAGGAAGATGCCAGAAACATGATATAAGTTTCGTTGAAATTGTGTCAAAGTCCGAACCTTGCTACAACTATTTTTTGTCAAGTAACTTAATGTCAGCCAAGCCTAAGTACTGCACAGGTCTCCCGTGCTTGACTGAGCAGTTGCTGAGCGGTCTTGTGACAGATGGGCACCTGCTCCATTAGATACAGCTGTTAATACTGCAGGATTTACATCCTTTGTAAGCTTCCTCTCTCCTGCTATCAGTACCCCGCAATGCAATCACAGAGTGTTGATAGTTTCTATGACAACATGTTATGGCCTCTGGGCCTACAATGTAGCACAAACTATTAGACCCCTCATTCAGAGCCTAATAGGTTGCATTTCAGTGTAGAATACAGAAGTATTGCAGTGTACTATACAAGCAATCAAAAGATTGAATGTTGAAGTCCCTTAGTGGGACTAAAGAGTAATAAAATAGTCAATAAATATTTGAGTAGAAAAATTATGCAAATTAAAAAAAAAAACAGTTTGAGTATACAAAACGCATTTTTGAATGTTAAAAAAAAACAATAAAACTACATATTGGGTATAAGTGCTTCTGGAAAAAGACTGAAGAACACCCTTGACAATACAACATTTTTAGAATCCAAGTGTATTTTGGAGTTACACTTATAAATATACCTGTTCTGCCTTGCATAAAAATTATTCTTAAAGAGAACCTGTCATTTAAAATAAATATTTCATAAAAAGCTGCAATGTTAAAAAATCATTTTGTAAACGTATATGCAGCTCACCTGATGTGAGTTCCATGATATTAAAGGGGTCCTGCATATGCAGAGTTCTCTGCACGGTCCTGCCTCCATAGTCCTGATGGACAGGTCTCACTGCTACCAGTACTTAGGGACCATCTGCCAGTATTCAATAACTGACATATAGAGCTCTGTTTACTTATTAGTCATGGTAGAAAAAGCTGTTTTAAATGTTGTACATGGTGCCTTGCTTGAGAGAGAGAGAGCTCCATTAGATCATTTAGGACTCTATGTTATGTGACCAGGGTGATGTCATCTAAGGTCAGCAACATTTGCTTTACTCAGTAACATTTATCCCATGTATGTATCTGATCACATGAAATCACAGCATGCCTCCCTGGAGGATGGGAAGAAGTAGAAATCCATGAAGACATGCTATGATTAAATACATGGTACATAGATTAGGTAGCTGTTAATTTTACTGGGTAAAGGATCTTAGGTGACATCACCCTGGTCACATGATGTCACGTGCTGAATAGTAATGAGGCATAAGGTATCCTGTACATAGAGGCTGTAGAGACCGCCTATATACTGTTATTTGTCCAATACAGTAAACCGCGTAAATTAAAGATTTGTAATTATATGTGTGTCCACCTCAAAATAGCTAAATAAAATAGTCATCAAGAAGTCATATGAAAAAAAGAAAATGAAACCAATAAACTTATTCCACAACTAACCATCCCGGACATAGCCTTGACAGTGGTAAAACTAAAACGTTATAGGTCCTGGAAGAGAAAGACACAGAAACATATTTTATTTTGTAAAAAGTGGTTTTAATATGCAAGGCTTGAAACCAGAAAAACTTCGCTACGAGCACCCAGTGTTTTGTATGTAAGCAATGTAAAACACCAGGTGCTTGTTAGCGGCCACAAGAATTGTGTTCAGGCTTAGCCCCGCCCGAGGTGCTTGAATTTAATTTCTAAACACAATGTAAATTCCCCATCCAACCGCACCCAATGGAAACTAAATGGTAGGGGATAAGGATTAGGTGGTTGGTACAGATCACAATAAATTAACTGGAAACAAATGAAAGACATATACCTTGGGGTGCAGAGGCTAAGGACCCTGCCTGTGTCTTCCAGTCTCTTTCCCACTTTTCTCTTCCATGTCCCTTCTCCTCATGCTCTTCTCTCTCATCAACTACAGCACAGGATTGTAACAGGATTTCTCATGCGGGAGGGGGAGGCTCTAGAGGTAGCCTAACATACAGACATGAAACTGTGGGTTGAGTTGGCTGTGTGAACAGTATAATCAGCACCATCCCAACAGGTGTAGAGAAACATGGTATGGTCCCTTGTTACCATGTAATCCTGTGCTGAGGCATTATTGGATTCATGGCATTATTGGATTATTGGAGAATGAGAAATCTAATGCTGGTGAGAAAACTAATGATGGTGTCTGATCAGAGGTTGCACTGTAGGACAGTATAAAATAGGTGCTGAAAGTAAAAGACAATCAGGTAGTTAGTAGAATATTTCTTTATACACTTATATACACAAGGGTCAGTACTGGTCAGTTTTTTTTTCAATCTAGTGCTTAGCCGCTATCACACTAATGGAATCAATTAGGAAACAATGAAGAAAGAGGAAAATAATGCCTCTTTTTGCTACCTTGAAAGGCAGCAAATCATCTAATTAGGATTCTTGAAAGTCATGCTTGATGTTAAGAGGGCTGCCTTTAAAGGAAAAAAGGGACATTGTTCTATCCTGTGAAATGTATTTACATATTTCCCAGAATTCCCAACTGGAGCATCAATGGCTATAAGTCTCCACACACCTACAAGGCGGCAAAGTCTTAAGAAGAACTCTTAATTTCTGATACTTATGGAATCTAATGAGGAAGAAACAGCTGTATACCACTGGAGTCAATGCTCTAGTCTATGGCATAATATTGTTTTCGAGGCTATATCTTTAAGGCTCCCTATCATTGATGTTTAATTGACTGGTAAACTAATGACTGAAGAATGTTACAGCAGCTGTAGTGACTTATAATGGAGTCTGACAAGTTTCTGTCCTTGTTTCTATTATCTCAATAAGTGGAATGTTGTTAACAGTAGATGGCATGCCTTATGCTTTTCTGTACAAAATAGGCACATATATTACAGTCTACCACATGGCACACATGCCACACAACAAAAGTACTATGGAATCAGAATGCAATGGGCCTGGGCTGTATGAAAATAGTGGATCCTCCAAGTTTTTTTTTAATGGTTTTACATTTACATTAGGGCAGCACAGTGGCTCAGTGGTTGGCACTACAGCGTTGCCTGGGGCCCTGGATTCAAGTCCCATCCAGGTCAACATCTGCAAAGAGTTTGTATGTTCTGTTTGCGTAGGTTTCCTCTGGTTTCCTCCCACACTCCAAAACATACGGATAGGGCGATTTAGAATGTGAGCCCAGTGGGGATAGGGACTGATTTGGTAAGCTCTGTGCAGCGCTGCATAATCTGTGGGCGTTATATAAACAAAGGGATTATTTATTATTACTTACATTCTACATACAGTATCAGACCCAAGCTTCATGGGAAGGGAGGTGGGGTCCCTTTTCTTTAGTTTCAGTTTTGCATTTTTAAAGACCAGTGGAAGATCATCAAAAACCCTGGAATGCTTCTTGTATCCGTGTTTCTCGAATAAAACTGTATACAAGACTCATGTATGAAGGACCCTTTCTCCAGAATAAGAAGCCAAAGACTCCCTAAACATCTTTCAACTATGTTTTATTGGCTAGTTGCTGATAAGAAGCAGCCTTGAAGGGGTATTCCCATTTCAGTAAATTCATGTTATTGTTTGTATTATAAAAAGTTATACACGTTTCCATTATACTTTCTGTATCCATTCCTCATGGTTTTCTAGATCTCTGCTTACTGTCATTCTATAGAAAGTTTACTTCCAGGGAACAGAACTCTGACCATGTTTACACAGGTGTACAGCTCGTTAGTATCACAGAGAGTAATCAGAGCTGTGTGTTATAACGAGCCATGCACCTGTGTGACTATGGTCAGATTTCTGTCTACTGGAAGTAAACATAGAAGCTTTCTATTTTTTTTAATTTTTTTTTAAACATAATTTTTATTAATGATTCAACACATCATAACAGTAAATGTATAGATCATCCTCTATCAAATACAAAACTTTATACATGTCTATTATACATACAGTGCCTACAAGTAGTATTCAACCCCCTGCAGATTTAGCAGGTTTGATAAGAAGCAAGTAAGTTAGAGCCTTCAAACTTCAAACAAGAGCAGGATTTATTAACAGATGCATAAATCTTACAAACCAAAAAGTTATGTTGCTCAGTTATATTTTAATAAATTTTAAACATAAAAGTGTGGGTCAATTATTATTCAACCCCTAGGTTTAATATTTTGTGGAATAACCCTCGTTTGCAATTACAGCTAATAATCGTCTTTTATAAGACCTGATCAGGCCGGCACAGGTCTCTGGAGTTATCTTGCCCCACTCCTCCATGCAGATCTTCTCCAAGTTATCTTCTTTGGGTGTCTCATGTGGACTTTAATCTTGAGCTCCTTCCACAAGTTTTCAATTGGGTTAAGGTCAGGAGACTGACTAGGCCACTGCAACACCTTGATTTTTTCCCTCTTGAACCAGGCCTTGGTTTTCTTGGCTGTGTGCTTTGGGTCGTTGTCTTGTTGGAAGGTGAAATGACGACACATCTTAAGATCCTTGATGGAGGAGCGGAGGTTCTTGGCCAAAATCTCCAAGTAGGCCGTGCTATCCATCTTCCCATGGATGCGGACCAGATGGCAAGGCCCCTTGGCTGAGAAGCAGCCCCACAGCATGATGCTGCCACCACCATGCTTGACAGTAGGGATGGTATTCTTCGGGTCGTATGCAGTGCCATCCAGTCTCCAAACATCACGTGTGTGGTTGGCACCAAAGATCTCGATCTTGGTCTCATCAGACCAGAGAACCTTGAACCAGTCTGTCTCAGAGTCCTCCAAGTGATCATGAGCAAACTGTAAACGGGCCTGGACATGACGCTTTGAAAGTAAAGGTACCTTACGTGATCGTCTGGAGCGGAGACCATTGCGGTGGAGTACGTTACTTATGGTATTGACTGAAACCAATGTCCCCACTGCCATGAGATCTTCCCGGAGCTCCTTCCTTGTTGTCCTTGGGTTAGCCTTGACTTTTCGGACAAGCCTGGCCTCGGCACGGGAGGAAACTTTCAAAGGCTGGCCAGGCCGTGAAAGGCTAACAGTAGTTCCATAAGCCTTCCACTTCCGGATGATGCTCCCAACACTGGAGACAGGTAGGCCCAACTCCTTGGAAAGGGATTTGTACCCCTTGCTAGCCTTGTGACCCTCCACAATCTTGTCTCTAATGGCCTTGGAATGCTCCATTGTCTTTCCCATGTTGTCCATGTATGAGTGCTGTTCACAAGTTTGGGGAGGGTCTTAAATAGTCAGAAAAGGCTGGAAAAACATAATTAATCTAAACATGTGAAGCTCATTGTTCTTTGTGCCTGAACTACTTCTTTATACTTTAGGGGAACAAAACAGAATGCTGGTGGTTTGAGGGGTTGAATAATAATTGACCCACACTTTTAGGTTTAAAATTTATCAAAATTTAACTGAGCAACATAACTTTTTGGTTTGTAAGATTTATGCATCTGTTAATAAATCCTGCTCTTGTTTGAAGTTTGAAGGCTCTAACTTATTTGCTTCTTATCAAACCTGCTAAATCTGCAGGGGGTTGAATACTACTTGTAGGCACTGTATATTGTAGAGATCTCTAAAAAATTAACTATACATTTTTACATATATTCCCTTTACAAATCCCAACCCACCCCCCACCCCAACGACTGGTGAATCCTAGGTAACAAATATCTATACAATTTATTTCTCTCTTCCTAATTCCACTACTTTCTTAAGCCATTCATATTACTCCTCTAAAACTTCATCGACTTCCATTATTCTCATGTGATCCATTCTAGTTCGCCACACTTGAAACCTAGGTGGATCTTTGTTTTTCCAGTTATACAATATCTTTTTACGTGCCATTAGCAGACCTTCCATAGCCTCTTGTATACCTTTTTTGTACCAGTTAGCCCAATTTTGGTTCCCAAGATGCAACTTTTAGCACTATATGGGACACTGCATCCACTGGACACTCTAATGCCCTCAAATATGGATTCCCAATATCGCACTAACTTTGGGCACCTCCACATCATGTGTAGGTCTGCATCTACAAGCTCACACCTTGGGCATTTCTCTTTTTTCAAGTATCCGAATCTATTTAACATTTCTGGTGTGTAGTGCACCCTGTGCATCAAAAATATTTGAGATATCCTGTATGATAGGTTCTTAGTAGAGCGTTTTATCATACACAATGAGTCATTCCACTCCTCTACTGATAGATCCGGTAGATCCTTTTTCCATTTCTCATAACAATATGGTGCATTTCCCTCTGATATATTGTTATTCAACCCCTTACATAATTTTGATACCAAGCCTTTAGAGCTTTTCTGCAACCTCATTGTATTCAAGATCGGGTAAACATAGAAGCTTTCTATAGAAGAACAGCAAGCAGAGATCTAGAGGAATTGATACAGAAGGTATATTGAAAAGTTGTATAACTTTTGTTGTATAACTTATATTAAGCTTCACTGTAAATTGTGAAACATTTACATATAAAATGCTGAATGAAGGTAGTTTTGTCAATAAGATGTTGCAGCACTGTCCATATTTATGTACTGTACACAAAACTAGACTAGACTTTTTTCACTAAATAAAGCTTATTATAATATGCAGTTAATTTCCCTACAAGTCACAAGAAATTTACATTGATAGCTGTCTGTTTGCAGTTGTCAAGTTGAGCTTCAAATATTCATGTAATATTTTTTTGTCATTCACCCTGCTAGGGTGATCCTTTGCATTTCGTTTACTTGAGCACCCTCTGCTGTTTGAATGTAGGTTTACATTTTCATTCTATTTGTAGCAACCTTTACAATGAAGTAACAAAAACTACAACATGATCACGCTGGCCCATGTCAGTGTGAGAATTTCAGCGAAATGATTTATAACTAATGGTTCATTGACAAAATATGGCAACCTACCCACAGGAGTTCTGTATATTTGTAATGGCAGGAAGAATGAAATATTTCAAAGAAGACTCATTTTTGGGAAATGAACATCTCAATATTTATCATGAATAATTGAATGTCTGCTTGTCCTATGGATTTATTTTATAAAGCCTGGTGCTGTGTTTTTAACCAACTTGACCCCTAGTCTTCTCCGGTGTCCTAAGCCCCTTTCAGGGTTTTTCCTGCACGTGTTTCTGACCCGTTGTATTCACGCATAAAACCTGCATACAACTTGCATGAAAAAGACTGATGGCTGTGTATGTATTTCAGAGTGAAATGCATTTTTGATGTGTCCCCACATTTGACTTGCAAAAGTAGAGCATGTTGTAAGATTCATTAAAAAATAGTTTGTGTGTGAATAAAAATGCATGTCTGACAAAACCCATTGAATACAGTGGCCCAGATACCCTGTTTTCCCGAAAATAAGACAGTGTCTTATATTAAATTTTGCTCATAATCATTACATCACAAACCTCAGCATAACCCAGGGCTGGATTATAGCTCCCCGCCACTTTGTCCTTAAAGGGCCCCCACCAAATGTGAGTGATTCAGGTGGTTGCATGCCTGCCCAAATCGCCCACAGTATGTTTATGTTTGGCACACCTTTTCTCACCTTTAACAGCCGGTTCAGAAATCTGGGCAGTATCTAATAGACTTGAGTCTATAGCAGAGCGTGGGAACAATAAGTTCCCTCCTCTACCCTAGACAATCAGGCTCTGACAAGATGGCGGCATCCTGTTGCTGGCGACGCAGTGTGTGACATAACTGTGCCGCCAGCGGCAGGGCTCCACCATCTTGTCGGAACCTGATGTTATACTGATACCGGAGAAGGAGGTGGGCGTGCATTGGGGGAAAGGAGAGTGAGTACAATTTAATTATTTTATCTAGGGCTGTATGAAGTTGTAGGAGATTGTATATAGTTAGAAAAAGCTGTTACTATGGGGGTCTCTATATAGTTATTATAGGGGGATTGTATAAAGTAATTATAAAGATTTCTCCATCGGTCACTAAGGGGCCCTAGGCTGGCCGAGGTGTTTCTGCGTCGGCCTAACCTAAGTTCTGCACAAGCTCCCCGTGCAGGGAACAGAACAGTGCCCTGGCTCTCTTATGACAATCGGCACCTTACTCTAACAGTCATCATTCCATACAGAACTCATTCCAATCTAACCTGTTTAACCTCTTAGATCCTGCGGTCAATGTTTTGATTACGGGATCAACATACCTGCGGAGGGAGGTGTCAGGCAGCCAGGGACCTTGTGAAGGTTCCCTGGTGTGTCTGACAGAAAGCTTGCTCCCAGACTGAGCAGTCTGCATGTCAGCCTATGCAAGGGCTGACATTCCTAGTGCACTGCTAAACAAGGTTATTGCAGTGCATTAGTATAATCTATTGATTATATGATCACTAGTTCATAGGCTAGTAATGTAAAAATAAATAAATTCATTCATTCAAAAAATGTAAATAAAATTCATTTAAATGTCCCAAAAGCCCCTAACACATATAAAACAATAAATATTTTTGGAAAAAAGTTAAAAAATAAAAACAGAACATATTTGGTATCACAGCATCCCAAAACTCCTAATCTATAAAGATATAAAAGCGGTTATTCACGGTGTTGAACCTTGTAACGGAAAAATGCGCTCAAATGTGCGAATCACCACTTCGCAACACATAAAAATGTTATAAAAAGTGATCTAAAAAGGTTTATTGGAGTCAGAATATGGTAAACTTAATAGTTTTATTTTTGATACAAAGGTGTTCATTGTTTTAAAATATATTAACACCTAATAAAACCTATATATATTTGGTATCCCTGTACTCTTACAGAACCAAAGAATATATTAGAGAGGCCTTTTGGAGCTCACACTGAAATACGTAAAAACAGAACCCACAAGAAAATAGCGGAAATTCAGTTTCTTGCAAATTTTACTGCATTTACTGCATGCAGGACATAGCATCAAATCCAAAATTTACAATAGTGTCCACTCCTGTATGTAACCCCCTCTTATGGATTGTGTCCATGTGGATTTGAGACATTTGCAACAAAAAGTCTGATAAAGAAGCCAAAATGTGCGTCTGCCAAGATAGGAAAAACTGAACATGTATCACAAGTAAAAAGACATGATCATACATAAGGTGCAAAAAAGAGCTTCCAAGTGTCTCACTTGGAGAGAGAGATAAAACTATGATACATGTGCGCCAGTGTGTTTCCAACATGTTAACTAAACACGAACGAATTGCACTCTTACCTCAACATGCGATCGCAGGTGGAGCCTTAGGATTGCTTTTCAAAACGCAACCAAAATGCTACGTGTGAAAGCGGCCTCAGGGGTTCTACCCTATGAAATCTCAATGGTGCTCCTTCCCTTCCTCGCCCTGCTATGTGCTCAGACACCAGGTTACATCTTCATGTGGGGTATACTCTTACTCGGAATAAACTGCATAATATATTCGTAGATGCATTTTCTACTTTTATTCAGTTTACGTGGGTAAACTTTAGGGCTAAATGAATGTATTAATGATAAATATTAGTGAATTCCAAATAAAACCTTCATTTTGTTAGAAGTTCTGTAAACTAAAAGGGATACCAAGCTTCCTACCTGCTGTTTAAATAGTTTGGGGTGTTTCTATTAACAGAACTTCCAAAACTCCTATAGAAATGAAATGGTCCTTAAAATAATTAAACAGAAATTTTCTTGAAATAATGTCTGGGAATGCAGCTCCAAAGACTTGTTTTTTAATATGCAAACCAGGACACAAACTGTTGCAGACACATTAATATATTTGCTCCAATGTGTAAGTGTTGAATGCAAGTCCTACACATCACAGAACGCAGAACACGCGCATGAAAAACATTTGTGTCAAAGGGGATAAATAGCTAGTACCCCATCCCAATGTATTTCTATGGGCTCATAAAAATTTGGGCTTCTGCCCATTTTACATCTCGGGGAGGCTTTAAATCTGTCATCTCTGTATGAATTGACCTCACATGACACGTGAACTGAAATCAGCACACTGTGGGTCCATTTCTTCTGGCAAATGAATGGATGTTGTTTTTCAGCTAATTAAATGCAATGGGGGTCATTTACTAACGGCCCGAATCCGCATTTTACCGGCGGGTTATGCAAATTTTTCCATTTTGCGCCGATTTTCCCTGTATTGGCCCAGGATTTTGGCGCACGCGATCGGATTGTGGCGCATTGGCAGCGGCATGCATGGAACGGAATTTTAAAAAAAAAGTGTCGCGGGACACACGCTTACCTTCACCAAGTATAGGATCGTGCACTCCAGCGGACCTCAGGGAACTTCAGCGCAGCAGCGACACCTGGTGGACGTCGGAGGAACTGCCTTAGTGAATCGCCGGAGGACCCGAATCCACCACAGAGAACGCGCCGCTGGATCGCGAATGGACCAGGTAAGTAACTGTGCACCATTATATGTTGTATGATGTTTGAAAGCGGTAGGTCAATTTACTGACTGGCTGATGCAGAAGGGGCTTGTGACCAAACATGTCCAAACACTGGCCAGGTTACTTTTCCGGGCATAGTGGCTTCAGAATACGAGTACCATATGGTCCCAGAGGAAAGCTATACCAACAAGTGGGTGACACTTCACAAATTGTAATTGTAAAGATAAAGTGGCAAACACCATTTAAAACGTTGCCTCCATTTCAGTTTCCATTAATGGCAGCCTGTTTTTTTAAGCTTTTTCTCCTTTGAATTCTTTTTTCATGATTGATTTTTATGGTGAAGTTTCGCTTTTACATCTAAGAGTCCCATCACAGCTTTATTAGACTGTCGGTACAAATGCATCAATTTAGTTTCCATGGCAACTTTTACTTCTTCATCTCCTATCCAGTGTACTGGGAAATATTATTGCCAGCTGGCATGTGAAGTGCAAGCATTTGTACATATTTCTTCCCCCACACTGGCTGTTTAGTAACATTAGTATCCGTATAGGAAAGTGACGTGCAGTTCTAATAGATGTCGTGCCATTTGTATTGTCTGGGGATGTATTTGATTTCAGACAAGCATTACTGTACACGATAATGTGAACCAGAGAGGCATCCGACCCCATGAACTGATCAAGTCTACATTTGGCTATTAAAAACTATGATGGCTAGTAATTATTTCACAACATGTGGAGATGTGTTGAGTTGTATGCCTGCATACATTGTACAGAATCTGAAGCTGTCCTATTGACTTTTGGTTATAAGTTAAATAAGTTGAGACAATGAAGGTTAAAGATCTCATTGGAGGGCGGCACGGTGGCTTAGTGGTTAGCATTACAGCCTTGCAGCTCTGGGCACCTGGGTTCAGGTCCCAGGGTCAACATCTTCAAAGAGTTTGTATGTTCTCTCCATGTTTGCTTGGGTTTCCTCCCACACTCCAAAACATACAGGTAGGTTGATTAGATTGTGAGCCCCATTGGGACAGGAACCGATTTGTCAAGCTCTGTGCAGCGCTGCGTAATCTGTGTGCACTATATAAATAAAGAATTATTATTATCATTAGATTCCAAATACGAAGATACAGTTTTACAGAAACTAAAATAAAAAGTCCATCCTCCACTATGTAAAAGTCTGAATGGACCTCCCGGCTACAATTGGTAACCTCCAGTTGTAACAGTTGGGCCTAATGTGGCTCAGCCTAATTTATAGATTTTAAGGGGGAATAACAGAGGACCAGTACAAAGCAGAAATATAAGGGAGTTTCACCTTATTGATAACCTTATTTGCAGAATCAGCTCTTATTCATTAATTGTATACAATTTTCACAGTTAATAATGACATAATACCAGGCCCGTTTCTTCCATCAGGCAGCATAACCCCATGTACTGTAGGTGCATGAAATTCATTTTTAGTTACAGAAATATCCACTAAAGACTCTATACCAGCTAAGAAATATTTATAAGATAAAGACTCTTTACTAGATATCTGGATTGCCAGATCAATATTCCAGCATTTCTCGAAAGTGGATAGTTCATTTGATGTTCCATTGTAATTAAAGATAAGGTCTATGTATATCAAGGGGTCAACTAATATAGAGAAGAGATAGTGAAAGAACAATCTGTGTTAGCACCGCTGTGGTCATTTAGTGCATTTCTATTTGTATTTGTATTTCTATTTGGTTGTTATATGGCTGCACAATTACTAGTCGAGTTACTAGTCCCACTTCAATTTTCTTGTAAGGGATTTTGTAGTGATGCCCCAAACTGTGCTACAATATATGTACTGTTCACACAGTGCAGGATTGGTAGATTTATAGCATACTTTTCTTCGAATCCCCAGTATGTTAGTTTTCTACTTCAGATCAATCCTCTGTGGATTCATATTAATATCTGCAAAAAATAGGACTCCATTTTACATTTTAGCTTCCACTTTTACATAGAGGGAATGCACCCCGTCTGCTGTTTGTCCATATGCCAATTATTTTATATGATACAAAAAATTGTGGCATGCTCTAGTGTGTGTTCCTTTCAGCCATAATGTGCTGTCCGCAGCCGTAGCGGCTGTTACGGGGCTTGTACTGTAAAGGGGCCCGGGATGGACGGCGGACTCAAAATTCAACAATGCCGTTTTCCCAGGTCCACCCGGGATGACAGGTGTGCCTTTTTTCTGTGGCATGACTTTTCCTGCCCACCTGACTCCAGACACCTGTTCTGCCAACCCGTCCGATCGATGCCAGGAGCCCTTCCCCCCCCCCCCCCGATTGATGCCAATGCCCGTCCGAGCAATCGATGCGTTGGCCAGTCGCCCGCTGGCTCAGACTTCTGTCCTGCCTGTCTCCACGGCCATCTGCCGGCCGACCTCCAAAGGTAATGGCCCTGACACCATGGACACTTGTACTGTTGGCCCCTGTAATGGCGGTTGATGTCACGCCCCCACCCACAACCACAGACACCCGCCACCACAGACACCCTCCTGATGGCCCACCAAAGATGGTAAGTTCCTTCATATGTATGTGCTGTATGAGTGTATATACTGTGTTTGTGTATGTGCTGTAAAAGTGTATATGGTGTGTGTATGGGCTGTGTAAGTGTATATGGTGTTTGTGTATGTGCTGTAAATACTGTACGTATGTGTGTATATATTTTGTGTATTTTTATGCTGTATATACTGTATGTATTAGTATATGCTGTAAGTCTTTATGTACTCTATGTGTATATGCTGTATTTATATGCAGTATGTCTGTATATACTGTGTGTGTGTGTATGTACTTTATGGGGGATATTTATCAGGACCTCTGCGCACCGCCAGTGGCGCAGAGGCCCTGAAATAATCGCAAATGCTAGCTTATTGCTAGCTTTTGCGATTATTTTCCCCAATCCGCCACCTTCACGCCTGGCGTAGGAAAAACGCTGCGCAGCCGGCAGCCCGATACATGAAGAGGCAGAAGCCTCTTCATGTATCGGGCTGCGAATTTGCAGCGGCGGGGCGATCATACGCTGGCGCACGAGCGCCAGCGTATGATAAATATCCCCCTATGTGTATATGTTGTGTGTGTGTATGTTCTGTATAAGTGTATATGGTGTGTGTATGTTCTGTATAAGTGTATATGGTATGTGTGTCTATGTGCTGTATGAGTGTATGTGCTGTAATTCTGTAAGGACTGTTTGTGTAAATGTTGTATGTATTTGCACTATGCCTGTATATACTGTGTATATGTGCTGTATGAGTGTATATGGTGTGTGCGTGTGTGCTGTATAAGTGTATATGGTGTGTGTGCTGTATAACTGCATATGGTGTCTGCGTGTGTATGTGCTGTATGTGTGTATATGGTGTTTGTGTATGTGCTGTATGAGTGTATATGGTGTTTGTGTATGTGCTGTATGAGTGTATATGGTGTTTGCATATATGCTGTATAAACTGTATTTATGTGTATATGTTTTGTGTGTGTATATGTATATGTACATGTATGTGTGTAGTATTTTTTTTTTAGGGGAAGGGGGGCCCCATGCAGAAGTCTGCTATGGGGCCCAGCCTCTCCTAGTTACGTCTCTGAGTACTATGCAGCCCCATGTTAATTATGGTATTATAGACACACCACATTGAGTATGCTTTGAGTCTCTACTGCTGTTCTGAAAGAAAAAAAAACTGAAGTTCATCAATTAAATGATGTTAATGAGATGAAGTACTTCACATTTACTGGAAGAGAAATACACAAGGACACACAGAAAAGCCAGAGGCAGCGCTGAAAAGTGAGGAGGATGAAGCGAGGCGGAGAACAAAGTAGTCATACAGCTGGGATTATCGTAGTCTTCCAGGTGCTTTCCTGCTAATTGCCAGTGTGGTATTGCCCGGTGAAGTGCTCAAATAGGTTAAGGCTGGATTAGTGGTAATCTTGTTACATGGTTAAATCTCTCAGCTATTGATGTCAATAATAGCTGGTGTCCTGTGGTCAGCCTGAAATATGTTACTTATTTTTATAATCTGACTCATACTGTAATGGACATAGAGCATTTTAACCAGCAGTAGCTGAACTAGACTTGGTTCACACTTTGGGTATGTAGGTGCAATGTCATTTTTGCATTCATTTTGCGTCAAAAATATACTGTTTTGTGCAGCATGTGGATAAGATTTTTATATATTTCATCCACTATGCTTATACTCTAAACCACTTTGGGTTCACCGCCACTAAATTCAGTTTTTTATGAGCGACAAATGCAAGCAAAAACCAGTACAAAGAGAAGAATTACTATGGAAAGATTTGGACCTCCAATACCTCCAAACCATGGCAAGGACACCTTCAATTTACCATATCCTTTCCATAAAATACAGTGAGAATCTCACACCATCATGTGGCTGTACGCTGTAGCACTGTATTCAATATGGGACTATAGTTCTACAGGAAAAATTGCCAATACACTGCCATCTGAAAGTGGCCCTACTTATGACAATGACATCCTGTGCTGAGTATAAATGACTATATATTTATATATAAATGACTTCATATTTAAAATCTTGGCAAACACCTTCATTATTTGTTCTGTTTAATAAAGCCATAAGGGATGCTTCTCTCATTATTAACCACTGCTTCTTCTATAGTTATATTTCCTCATTTGGAGTGTCTGAAAAGCGATATAGACAAATGAATATAACACCGAATCTCACGCTTAATAGTCTGATAAGCAGGTAGATTTTTCCAGTGTTCACAGCAAAAACTATGAAGTAAGTTTGTCAGATTGCAGTAATTTGCTAGACATAATGTATGCCCATGAAGTGGGTAAAGGTTATACTGCCAACCCAGCTAAACTGTTATTCTTCAAGGATAGTATTTCAAGCAGAGAATATGATTTCACAGACTTAATGAATTGGCTCAAGTGAAAGACATAGCTTGGAGTTATATTAGCTCAGAAGAGAAATGTGCAGCTGCCACTGCTGCCTTTTCTCTTTTTATTCCTCAACACATTTAGCAGGGCTTTTAAGAGGACGATGATTGACAGGTTCCAGTATTTATATGCAATAGACAGGAATGCCCCCCCCCCCCCCACACACACACACATTGTAGTTAGAGGGGTATTCCAGTCACTATTATTTTAGATGCATGGACACCTTCTGCTACTTTTGATATTTGTACATTGAGTGAACTCACAGCCGGTGCCAGCGCTGTGCATACCCAGGCAAATGTCGGGGCCCATGTTTACATACACTAAAATTACTGTGTCCTTAAAGAGAACCTACCACCACAAATCTACCTATAAAGGTAGATCGGGTGGTAGGTGGATGTAAGGGACGTGAGGATAGCTCTTTTTAGAGCTAATCCTCACGTCCCCGCTAACTTTAGGTACACTTTATTCCCCTAATATGTAGATTTCGTTATGCGGCTACTGGGGCGCGGAGTAGTCGGCACGAGGCTACACAGCGCGGCTACTCCACGCCCCAGTAGCCACATTACTCCTCCTACCCTGTTGCGTGCGGCGCGCAGCTCCTCGTAGCTGCGCGCCCTCGTCTGTCATGATGCGCAGTAGCATGCGCAGTAGCCGGCTTGTCGGACGAGGGCGCGCAGCTACGAGGAGCTGCGCGCCGCAAGCAACCGGGTAGGAGGAGTAATGTGGCTACTGGGGCGTGGAGTAGCCGCGCTGTGTAGCCTCGTGCCGGCTACTCCACGCCCCAGTAGCCGCATAACGAAATCTACATATTAGGGGAATCAAGTGTACCTAAAGTTAGCGGGGACGTGAGGATTAGCTCTAAAAAGAGCTATCCTCACGTCCCTTACATCCACCTACCACCCGATCTACCTTTATAGGTAGATTCGTGGTGGTAGGTTCCCTTTAAACAATTTGGGACAGCCTATATGATCATGTCATGTCTTTGGAAGCTTTTGATAGGATTATTGGCCACATGCAAGTTAATTACACACCTGTGGATGTATTTAAAGGCACACCTGAAGCGCAAGTTATATCCAAGTACAAACAAGATAGAAATGTTTCGTCATTGTACTGTTCAGGAAGGAGACAGCTTCTATGTCCCCAATATGAATGTGCTTTCGTCCAAACCAAGAACAAAAGTCATAGACCTTGTGAAGATGCTGGTTGAAGCCCATAAGAGTGAATCATTATGCACAGTATTGTATCAACATAGGTGGTAAGGGCAAGTCTGAGAACACATCCCAGCTATGAAACACAGGGATGGCATCATGTTTAGGAGAGATTGGTGCACTTCACAAAATAGATTGCACCATGAGGAGAGAACATCATGTGGCAATACTGAAGCAACATCTCAAGACATCAGCCAGGAAGTCAAAGCTTGGGTGCATATGGGTCTTCCAAATGGACAATGACTCTAACCAAACTGCCAAACTGGTTACAAAGTGGCATAAGGATAACAAAGTGGCCATCACAAAGCGCCCTGATCTTAATCATATTGAAAATATGTGGGCAGAGCTGCACGAGATGGTCAGAGACAGTCACTAAAAGAGACAGTCAGAGACAGTCACTGAAAGAGACGGTCAGAGACAGTTATTTAAAGAGACAGTCAGAGGCAGTGACTGAAAGAAATTGTCAGAGACACTAAGGTAGTTCCTCCGACGTCCACCAGGTGTCGCTGCTGCGCTGAAGTTCCCCGAGGCCCGCTGGAATGCCCGCTGGAATCACCGGCCAATTCCTGGTGAAGGTAAGTGCAAGTTCCGCAACACTTTTTTTTTTTAAATGCGGCGTTTTTTCTGAATCCGTCAGGTTTTCGTTCGGCCACGCCCCCCGATTTCCGTTACGTGCATGCCGGCGCCGATGCGCCACAATCCGATCGCATAGCAAAGAAAGTTGTCCTACGGGGACACATAAACCCATTCGTCACGTAAAATATAACTTTTATTAATGTATATTAAAAGATGAATGTGCTCCGTCCAGAAAGTGTTTCAAAGTTTACAGAGTGCAGGTGCTAGAATTTATACTTTGATTGGGTGAACAGAATTTATCAGGCAGCTTGTGGCCACTGTGACCAGCAAAGAGGGGGACTGATATTGAAACAGTCCTCAAATAGAGAGGTATCCCCGCTATGCCCGCGGTGGGAGCGCCCCACGTTATATTGGTATTAGGGCCCCACGGTATTTTGCGGTCATTGCCAGTAACCTCTATAAACTGGTCTAGATTAACTTTACTGCTGCCAGTAACCTCTATGAGCTGGTCTAGATTAGCTCTGCTGCAGCTAAGTAGCTAGGTTTCTGATATATTGTATTATATTGCTCTGTCTAGCTATCCATTGCCTCTGAATTAAAAACTACCTAATAGCCCCCCCGACATGTTTCGCCACATGCCGTGGCGTCCTCAGGGGGATCGGGGCTATAGCCCCCCCGACATGTTTCGCCACTATAGCCCCGATCCCCCTGAGGACGCCACGGCATGTGGCGAAACATGTCGGGGGGGGCTATTAGGTAGTTTTTAATTCAGAGGCAATGGATAGCTAGACAGAGCAATATAATACAATATATCAGAAACCTAGCTACTTAGCTGCAGCAGAGCTAATCTAGACCAGCTATAGCCCCGATCCCCCTGAGGACGCCACGGCATGTGGCGAAACATGTCGGGGGGGCTATTAGGTAGTTTTTAATTCAGAGGCAATGGATAGCTAGACAGAGCAATATAATACAATATATCAGAAACCTAGCTACTTAGCTGCAGCAGAGCTAATCTAGACCAGCTCATAGAGGTTACTGGCAGCAGTAAAGTTAATCTAGACCAGTTTATAGAGGTTACTGGCAATGACCGCAAAATACCGTGGGGCCCTAATACCAATATAACGTGGGGCGCTCCCACCGCGGGCATAGCGGGGATACCTCTCTATTTGAGGACTGTTTCAATATCAGTCCCCCTCTTTGCTGGTCACAGTGGCCACAAGCTGCCTGATAAATTCTGTTCACCCAATCAAAGTATAAATTCTAGCACCTGCACTCTGCAAACTTTTAAACACTTTCTGGACGGAGCACATTCATCTTTTAATATACATTAATAAAAGTTATATTTTACGTGACGAATGGGTTTATGTGTCCCCGTAGGACAACTTTCTTTGCTATGTTGAATTCAAACCCAGTCACAGTGTGGTCCAAGTGAAAAAAACTCCTTTGGTAACTGTACACAATCCGATCGCATGCGCCAAAATCCCAGGGCAATACAGGGAAAATCGGCGCAAAACGGAAATATTCGGGTAACACGTAGGAAAAATGCGAATCGGGCCCTTAGTAAATGACCCCCAATGACTGAAAGAGACGGTCATAGACAGAGAAGGTCAGCGACAGTCAGAGACAGAGAGACGATCAGTGACAGAAGCACCTAACCTATTTTATTTTGTTATAGCTAAGAGCAGTTATTCCTTATCCCGGGCAGCGCCAGGATCTACAGCTAGTAATATATATACCGTATATTCCGGCGTATAAGACGACCTGGTGTATAAGACGACCCCCCTACTTTCCTGTTAAAATATAGAGTTTAAGATATATTCGCCGTATAAGACTACCCCTTTTCCAACGCATACAAAACACCGGTAAAAAAAAAAAAAAAAAAAAACAGATTTGAATTTAACATGGTCCTTTTTTTAATTTAAATTCTTATGACATGCAGGTATATAGCAGGAAAACTGTCGCTTATAAACATAAGGCATACAACAACAACATTACCATTACAGCACAGCCCCCAGTAGTATACAGCACAGCCCCCAGTAGTATACAGCACAGCCCCCAGTAGTATACAGCACTGCCCCCAGTACTATACAGCACTGCCCCCACTAGTATACAGCACTGCCCCCACTAGTATACAGCACTGCCCCCACTAGTATACAGCACTGCCCCCAGTAGTATACAGCACAGCCCCCAGTAGTATACAGCACAGCCCAGCCCAGCATTAAAAAAAAATAAACTTATATACTCACCCTCCGGTGGCCCCGATGTGCTGCGCTGCTCCCCCGATGTCCGCACGGCTCGTCTTCAGTCTTCCGCACCGTCTTCTTTCTTCTGCTGGGTGCCGCCATTGATCTTCCCCGGCAGGGGCCTAGTATGACGCGCCGCTGCTGACGTCATACTAGGCGCCGCCCCGGGGAAAAACATAGCGGCGCCCAGCAGAAGAAAGAAGACGGCGCGGAAGACTGAAGACGAGCCGCGCAGACATCGGGGCCACCGGAGGGTGAGTATGCGCCGATGCGCCGCTATCTTTTTGAGGCTGTGAAAACACCGATCGCGGGTGTTACCGGTAAGCCTTTGCTGCAATATGCAGCAAAGACTTACCGGCTATGGAGAGGGCTCACCCCGTGAGCCCTCTCCATGCAGCGCGATCCGACCGCCGCCGTGAATACACGGTCGGCGGTCGGGATTACCGGCGTATAAGACGACCCCAGACAAGACAGAAGATTTTTCTGTCTTCAAAAGTCGTCTTATACGCCGGAATATATGGTATATATTATATATATATATTACAAACTTGTCTATCATTATATTTGTGGTGTTAGAAAGCAAAAACCTGAGTTTATGAAGGAAGCCCATGCCAACACGCAGAGCATACAACCTCCATGCAGGTTGGTAAATAAAAAAATAAATATGTAATCACCTACTTGCTCCCTCCCACGTCCCGCTCCACAGTATCTCTGTGCCTCCTTGTTTGTTAAAAGGGGCATGGAAACTTCACTCAGAATTGCCTTTTTCATGTGAAAGCTCACCCATAGCAGAGAAGAGTCATAATTTGCCTGAGATTAAGAGGTTACAGAGGCTATGGCACCTATCAGATATACCTATCTTCAGTTCTATAGTACGAAGAGAAATTCTTTCAAGAATATCATCTTTCAGATCACATTAGCCTTGTGGTTCTGTTATAAAAATGCAATAACATCCTTTTTTAGCTGTTTGTTTCTTCAGCTGTAAACTGGACTCATCAAGGCAAAGATGAAGGCAAATATCTTTTTTATAGCAAGATTTCACATTAAAGTTTAATGGAATAAAATCTGGGTTACCTTTAAAACATTGATATTTACATTACATTCCTATAGTGAATTATTATACTCACCACATTAAGGTTTAACGCATATGTTGCAAGAAAAGTCTGCATTTTGTTCAAGTGTTTCATTGTAAATAGTGTATGAGAGTCATGACTCCACATCTGCAGCTGGTTAAGGGAGGGTTTCTGTGTACTCCAAATCATATTTTGCAACTCATCAACACTATAAAAAGTTCTGGTACACACAATTCCTGTATCAGTTGTCAGCACACCTCAAACATCACTACACTAATGTGTCTCCAGCTGCTGCAGACCCTAGAAAGAGATAGACCAAGTTACATAGAGTTTGCATACTTATTAATGATGCAACAACCCACGCTGTCATTTATTTGCTCCTTCATCACACAAGCCTGGACTTGCACTGACAAATGAGAGGTTCTACAGAAAGAGCAAATGGCCAGCCAGTAAATCAATATGTATCAAACACTTTCAGTTTACCAGCATACAAAATATAGTCAGTAGCGTGATAAGATATGATTTTAGTCTGTATAGGAATTAAGTTATTATATTCCTCAAAGGGAACTTGTCAGTAAGGGGTTGGATCCTCAACTATTATAACTTACCATTCCAATTGGCACCCAGAGACTGAAAGAATTGGGAACCTAAACCCCAGCATTCTGGAGGATTTGGGGCTCCAAAGCTACTAACTTGTTACTTTTAGGCAACCGGAATGGGGAGGGACGCATGTGATTGGTAACAAGCACCACATGTTTTGCATTTTTTACTTGGAAAACATGTGGTGCTCCTTACCCATTGCATGCGTTTCATTTGAAAGTCAGTTGCAATTCAAATGGAACATGTGAAGGCAGCCTCAAGACCATTCCCACTGTTGGCCATCATTATGTTGTGTTTTTTTTTTCCTGTGTCTTAGGGCCCGTCTACACTCGCGAGTGTGATGCGAGTTCATTTATTTTATTGTTTTATTTTAATTTGTGCTAAAGTTTTGCTTTTATTTTGAAAGGGATATCACTTTTGCATCAATTTCTTGTTAAAGAGGACCTGTCACCCTCGGCACTAGGAGCTGCTAACTTTAGTAATGCTAAAACAAACGCGGCAGTGCTACAATGTTAGCATTATGGGAAACCTCCGATAACGCTAACTAGCACTGCTGTGCTGTCCATTACAACGTCAGACTGCTCTCAAAGCAGTCCGGCGTATTCATGAGGGGGCGGGATTAGGGGTGGTGACTGATGCTCAGCAGTCACCGCCTGCCTATGGAGTGTGTGGCGGTCCGGGGAAGAGGCAGCGCCTCAGACTGCACCCCTCATGAATACACCGTTTGTAATGTACAGCGCGGCAGTGTTAGCGTTATCGGAGGTTTCTGATAACGCTAACATTGTAACACTGCCGCGTTTGCTTTAGCACTAGGAGTTGCTCACTTTAGTAAGCACCTAGTGCTGATTTTCAGTGTGACAGGTCCTCTTTAAAATACATAAGTTAACAACAAAGCTACTTAAAGGGAACCAGAAGGCATTTTTGTATTATTTTTATTATAATTCAAAGGGAACCTGTCATCAGCAGTTGGCCTAATAAACCACTACCAGTATACTGTCAAATACTGTAATACCTTCTAGTTTTTCTTTCTTTAATGGTCCAGTGTGATGGCATCATCTAGAAAATGAACTTTGAAGTGAGATGTAAATTGGTTTTATAAAGTCAAGGAGGTGTAGAGTTTAAACACTAAGTCAAGGTGGGGAGCTAAGATTGCATCCTCCTCTGTGATTGACATCATGTATCGGACTTCAGGTGATCTGGTTATTGATGTCTCTGAATGCAGGACCATCAGAGAGAGATGGAGTTTGACTTCAGTGTTAAAATCTCCGCCTCCTTGACTTTTTTACAACCTGCTTACATATTACTTCAAAGTTGATTTTCTGGACGAGACTACCACACTGGATCATGAAAGTTGCACAATCTGGAAGATGTTCGATAGTGGTTTATTAGGTAAATTTCTGATGACAGGTTCCCTTTAATTCCATACATAACAATATTTTCTTGTCACAGATATAGGTACATGTAATTTAGATCATGCATTTCAATCAATAACCATCAACTGTTTAACAACTCCAAACAACTGGCTTCTATTGTCGCTTTTCCTTGTTTTAGTCACTGTTTGTCATATACAGAGGGCCTTTTTTAGGAGCAGACATGTTTCCACAAACACAGTAATGCATAAGAGCTGAATGGTTATGAAATTATATTAAAATTTACCTGGCTACCTGCCATCTCTCACAAGCTGAGTCCCCTGTCATAACATCACATTGTACCAACCCCCTCTCGCAATGCAGAATCTTTCACTTTTAACTCAGTACTCACCATGGAATGTAGGGTGTTAAATGGCCGATGACTGCAGCAGCTGCACTCCCTGAATGGGTTCTGGGCGGCGCAGGAAGTGAGTTAGAGCTGTCCACACACTTCCGGCATGAAACAACACTAGCTAGCAGCCAGAACGGTAGACTGCCACCAGCTCTCATTTGATATAATCCTGGACCATAACGGGATCATATCGGGTAAGGTGCCAACCCGGTAGCATGTTTATATAACCAAGACACAGGTGTGGGGAGTTCCCCCAGGCAAAGACAATGGACAAAAGTTGAGCTCTTATTATAATAGGTGCAGACACACCCCTTCACTACCACCTGGTATCAGGTCCAGCTTCTCAATGAGAAGTCAGGATTCTGGTCTCATTGGATCGAGATGAATCCCTGGATTACATTCATACCGGATATGATCTGTTTACTATGCTCCCATTTCATTAAAGGGGGCTCTGCTGTGGGCATTTTTAAAAGGGGGCCTTGGAGTAGCCATTTCATTAAAGGGGGGCTCTGCTGTGGACATTTCATTAAAGGGGGGCTCTGCAGTGGTCATTTCATTAAAGTGACTCTCTGCAGTGGCCATTTCATTAAAGGGGCCTCTACTGTGGACATTTCAGTAAAGGGAGGCCAGTATGGGCTGCGGTGGTGTCGTTGGGTGGAGAAGATTAGACCTCGGGATACAAGGTTGGTTAGTCATGTGAACAGCGCCGGGCCCTAGGGACACTTAATCCACCACTGGGCACTGTTATTCAACACCAAGACAATATAAATGATTAAAATTGGCCATAAGAAAATATAGTTGAAAAAATGGTTAAGATATAACATATAGTTCATAAGAACTGGTGCAGGCAATGCTAATTTGTTCTACATATTAATATTTTAGAGTAAACCATATAACCAGAAGTTGCTGAATAATAAGGAAATGGAGAGTTATGTGGAATAAATACATTCACAGAAAATACTAGATCCTCATCAATGTAACATTAAATTCTTCAATTTGATTGAGTGTACATAAGTGACTCTGTGGATTTACCATGTAGCTGTCCAATTATAGAGACATTTTAACATCTAAAGCAAAGCCTGCCATGGAAACCACTAGTTGTCCAGGTCATTAACTATATAAATGTGTCGGCTGCAGAGAATTTGAAATGCAGACACTTGATTGTGAGATGCTGCTTCTCATCCAGAAGAACATATTATCACATCGTGAAGCACAGAATACCTCAGATTGATATTTGTACAGATTTCTGATACAACATCTAAAGGAGACTTTAAATAACATTGTGGCTCAATGAGTACTGAATAATTCAAGACTTTCTTTGTAATATGTTCTCTGGAAATCTGAAGTGGTGCCCAGTGTTGCATTTAGTAGATGTAGATTAAGTAAGAATTCTGTGAAATGCTGGTTTTCTCATAGCTGTACTGTTCTGTGGAAGAAATGGCAATTTTTTGGCACAGAAGATTTTGTTTGATTATATCTTTACATGATGGATGGCATTGAAAAATGCTGGAAAGCTATTTTTCAGACCTTCAATTTTCAGTATTATATCAAAAAGTTGGTAAGGTTTTTTTTTTACCCCCACTGCCCTCCAATGATGTCTGGGGGCAAAATGGGGCTGAGATGGAATTGCCCATGCTCCACTTCTGTTTTTGTGCCATGTGTCAGGGAGGTGAACCCTCCAGACCACCTGGGAGATTGTACTAGCCGACACTTGGGACTGGAGTCTAAGTGGCACCGGGTCTTCACCAGAGTCCGGCGCAAAGCGGGATGGTCTTGCTGCGGCAGGGTACCACCAGGTCGTTCCACTGGTGCGACTAGCCCACGGTGGCAGCCAAGGTAGTAGTGCAGCCCAGGGTGACAGCAGGAGAACAACTCAGGAAGGAATACTGGAACACACATCAGGAACATAGAACAGGAACGCTGGACCACAGGAACACGGGAACTGGAACGCTGGAGAACAGGAACTCAGGAATCACGCAGGGGAGCTTTCGCTAAGGCTACTGGCTCAAAGCTCTGGTGGGGAATGATGGGAGCCGCCGGAATTTATGGAAACCCGAAAGTGGCCATCGCTAATCAGTGGTGCGCTGGCCCTTTAAATTCTCGAGTGCCGGCGCGCATGTGTCCCTTCTCCCAAGGGTCTAATCCTGATGGAAGCAGGCACGTGAGAAGGTAAGTGTCCGGGGGAGCCGCACCACTACAGAGAGGGGCACGGGTGTGCCCACGATCCATGACATGGATCCCGGGGGCACCCGTGACACCATAGTCCATTTTGAGGGTAACATCTAATAGGTTGGCTAAAACCATTCATGGCTGTTATCTGAAGGTGTGAGACACCCGCCATGTGAGCCCTATCAGTACATCCTAATAATAACTTAACGCATTAGACAAAAATACTTCATTTAAAAATAATAGGGCCTGAAAGTTTTTTTTGTTACATGGATGAAAGTGGAGGACACTACATTTGTATCTTTTAATTAAAATTAAAAACAAATGCAAATGTGAACCTAGCTTAAGGAACAAAAATGTAGTTAAGTTAATTTCTTTTTTTGTGTATGTATATACTATGTGTATATATCACTGCTCAAAAATAGAAAGGGAATACTCGCATAACACATCCTAAATCTGATTAAATGAAATATTCTCATTGAATGCTTTGTTCCGTACAAAGTTGAATGTCCTAACAACAATGGATGCCTGTTACTTTGTAGTCACCTTCAAATTACAGTGGAAAAACACGCTACAGGCTGATTCAACTTTGATGTAAAGTCCTTAAAACAAGTCAAAATGTGGCTCAGTATTGTGTATGGCCTCCATGTGCCTGTATGACCTCCTTACAATGCCTCGGCATGCTCCTGTTGAGGTTGAGGATGGTCTCCTGAGGGATCTCCTCCTAGACCTGGACTAAAAGATCCGCCAACACCAGGAAAGTCTGTGGTGCAATGTGACGTTGGTGGATGGAGCAAGACATGACATGATGTCCCAGATGTGCTCAATTGGATTCAGGACTTGGGAAAGAGCGGGCCAGTGCATAGCTTCAATGCCTTCATCTTGCAGAACCTGTTGACACACTCCAGCCACATGAGGTCTAGCTTTGTCCTGCATTAGGAGGAACCCATGGTCAACCGCACCAGCATGTGGTGCGGTACTTAATGGCAGTCAGGCTACCTCTGGCAGGCACATGGCAGGATGTGCCCAACAAAAAAATGCCACCTCACATCATGGCCACTGCCAAACCAGTCATGCTGAAGGAAGTTGCAGGCAGCAGATCGCTCTCCATGGCATCACCAGACTTTGTCCGTCTGTCACATGTGCTCAGTGTGAACCTACTTTCATCTTTGAAGAGCACACGGCGCCAGTGGCGAATTTGCAAATCCTGGTGTTCTCTGGCAAATGCCAAGTTACCTGAGCCACTTGTGTGGGTTGTAGTGTCTGTCTCATGCTACCATGAGTGTGAAAGCACCACTAACATTCAAAATTTACCAAAACATCAGCCAGAAAATAGGTACTGAGAAGTGGTCTTTGGTGTCCACCTGCAGAACCACTCTCTTCTTGAGTGTGTCTTGCTAATTGCCAATGAAATTGATTAATTGATTGTCAATCAGTGTTTCTTCTTAAGTGGAATTCATATATATATTGGCTTCATATATATGTTGGCTTCAAAAATGCATGAGTTGGAAAAATAGAGGAGTTACCTTGTATTTGGCCTTCAACCCCTATGTGGGTTTCTTAACTTTGGTACAATCTGTAGGTCCCTGCCACAAGAGTAATCTCCATTAAAACAAATACCATGACACTAGTTGGTAACACTAGGTTTCCAGTTTAAAAGACAGGAGACACCAATAGAATCACCAGAGAGGGCACACATTTCTTTAGACTGAGGGCAGCACAGAAGAGAAGTTCAGACACAGAGACAATAATAGGGAACATGGCTCATCTGTGAGTATAGAATTATGACACCTATTGGACACCTTCAATGCAAAGTGACTACATACATATGACTTTTTTTTATCAAGATCAGGGGCAGAATATTTGTTATATTGGTCTCTTACCTGATGATTGTAAGAGACCTGTTTTTTTTTCTCAAATGATGCAAAACTGAAAAATATATGTCAATATTGAGATAAAAAATTAAAGATGTTTAAAAGAAGGTAGAATTTACATTTACTGGAGCCTAAAATGCAGCAATTATCTGTAAAAAAAATAGAAAAGAAAGTATTTCATATGTAGTTGCTTGTATTTCATTGCTTCTCCTTTGACTTTCCCTTCTGTAACATCTGTAGATGATCTCCATCTGTGGATATCCTACAAAGTCATTGCACTTACCATGTAGACTAATGGCGAGTAGTTCACCAATGACATGCCTGTGAATTATCCTCATGGCCTCCCACCATATAAGAAGAATTGTGTGTTTGATATGTATCAGTGACACATGAGCTGTGTGGAAGAATAGCAGTATTGCTTGTTCTTATTACTATGATCTGTTATTCTTCTATGACATGGACTCAAGAGCTTCACCCACCTGGACAACACATGCTTCTACCTGGGGGAGCATTTTGTTCCATTTTTTCTAATTTCATTGAAAATATGTAAAGAAATTGCTCAAATCTTATTCTATAAGACAATTAATTTTATTCACATACCATGGAAGCCAAATGTGCTGAACATTCTCGTTTCATGGGCTTTTCATATGGTAAAGTTTATGGACATCGGCCCTCTAGAATATTGTTCCCCAATGCCTATACATGTTCAGTATTGACTTTGAATTTGTATCATATCAGACATGTAGTCTGTTCTTTGGATGCACCACAGTATATGAGAGGAAAACAACACAAAAAAGAATTTCATATATTGGACACAGATGTGATTTTAATGGAAAAAATTATATTCATAATTATTTAGGTTAAAAATAATAAATAAATGTATTTATATAGCGCCATCATATTCCACAGTGTAGTACATATTAATGAAGACATAACAGAGTAATAGCATAGGTTGAGGTTGGTTTTGCGGATGTCCTGTAAAATGTTATGTGACTGATGAAACAACAAAGTTTAGATATGTTGCATATTGTCAAAGGACACATAATTGTCCAGGATGCATCATTTATTAGAAAGCCCAATCTGGGAAGTGAAGACTAAGGTCCCAAGATTGATCCCAATGTATTCAGCCTGAGGCACAGTCTTAGTGATCAAATTGTGCACCTGCAACTCTCTTTTGTGAACTGGGGGAAGGGAGACTGGTGACTAGAGGACAGCATATTGCAAATCACACAATGACTTTATATAATCAATGGAAATGTAATAAATGACAATTATTTGATTCCCAGAGGTAAATAAAAAATGTATATAGATAGACTGGTACACAGACATTAACCCATTATAAGCCATATACCTATAATACAATACAACTGTATACTACAGTGTCAACTTAAATTAATTTAAACATTGTTACCCAGACAAATGAAAATAAGCATGTAAGATGTGGGAGACAACTTGTAACAGAGAACCCTGATTGCTCTTCGGGCAGCTTTCCTGCCCATCCCTTTTTCCCCATGAGTTATCTTCTTAGATTTGTTGTCCATGGCTTCCTTACATCTAACGACATCTTTTAAAGAAGGGGGAGGGGAGATGTTACAAGAGCCCCTCTATTCTTCACAGGCTGTTACACTTGTCTCCCCTGCCTCTTCTTTGTTAGAACTCCCCTGCTCCCTTTACCCGATGTAATGTCCCAAGAAGCAGCAGAGGAAGTTTCAGCACCCAGTGAAGCTTAATGGCGGATCTTCATATAGGCCCATGGTCTTTGGCTAGGGAGGGGCCTAAACCTGCCCTTACCCGGGCCCTACATGAAAATCTGCCATCAGTCTCTGCCATCAGCCTCGCGGCTCCGTCTTCTGCACTTCTGGCCCCGGAACATCACTATGATTGGGCAGTGTTGTGGCCACTATGACGTCACGCAGTCGTGACACCGCCACGTCATAGTGATGCGCTCGGGCCGGAAGACAGAGAAGACTGGGCGGAGGAGAAGATGGAGCTACAGGGCCGGAGAGAAGCAGCTGCAAGGTGAGTATAGCTTTTTTAAAAACATTTTTATAAAGAGAACCCGGCTGTGGACATGACAGTAATGATGGTGGGGGCATCTGGAGCGGACATTTCATTAATAGGAGGTATCTGGGGTGGACATTTTATTAAAGGGGGCATCTGGAGTGGACATTTCATTAAAGGGGGCATCTGGTGTGGACACTTCATTAAAGGGGGGCATCTGGAGTGGATATTTCATTAAAGGGGGACCCCGCTGGTGTACATTTCAGTAAAGGGAGACTCTGCTGTGGACATTTCAGTAAACGGGGACCCTGCCGGTGGACATTTCAGTAAAGGGGGACCCTGCCGGTGGACATTTCAGTAAAGATGGACCTCGCCAGTGGACATTTCAGTAAAGGGGACCCTGCTGGTGGACATTTCATTAAAGGGGGACCCTGCTGGTGGACATTTCAGTAAAGGGGGACTCTGCTGTGGGCATTTTATTAAAGGGGGACCCTGCTGTTGGACATTTCCTACCCTAGAGGTTGTCCTCTAGTACATAACTTTTCCCTGTTAGATTAAGGATATAGAGTAGTACTTAAGTCCTAACATCCGGACACATTTTGGTTCGGATACTGTTGGAGGGCCCTAGTCGTCTGAACAGCCTGGGGCACATGGGACACTTAGTCTGCTACTGGTGAAACTGCAGCAAAGAGGGGCTCTGGTAACACCCCCAAGAGCCCTTCTGTATTGTTAACATCATTTTAAAAAGTTTATTTTAGAAGGAAGGAGGCCATGGATAACAAATATAAGAAGATTACTAGATACACAGTGCCTGGATCTATGAGTATGTGCCCATGGTTTATCATGCTTGGTTTTTAAGGTAGATTTCCTTTAACACGGTTGGAACTTTTATATTGATAGGTCTGATTATCAGTATCTGATGATTTTGACTCTTGCCTCCGCTGTCAATGAGTTGTTTGAAGTGACAACAATGGCATCTGCTGTGTCCTCTTCGCACTTTTCCAGGATCAATACTGTACATTGTGTGCTTGGTATTTTAGCTCAAACCATACTTGCTGTGTTAATGGAAACTTTTTAAATGTTTGATTTTATCCAAAAGTAACTTTAGGTATGTACATATTCTTTCTCAGAAAGCTGCTTACTACTTAGGTAATTATTTGGTATAGATTCTTCACATGATTATATAAGGCAGGCTACACTGTATCTGGTCCTTTGTTTGTAGCATTGACAGCCATTCTTGGAGAACCCTCATCCCACCACTGTGTGGTCCCACAGAACCCTGGGGGTGGAATGCATTATGAGCTATCCCTTTCCTGGGCATTGATGCTAAAATTTTCATTCTGTTCCACAGCAATATAATGCCTTTTATTGCTGTTAAGATTATTCCATAGGTTCTGATTACACAATGGAACAATTTGTATGCCAGTTACTTTATCAAATCAATTGACACAATACGACTATAAGCAAATAACCCCTTATACAGGATAATGGTGCTATGAGCATCATTGAGAGATGAAAATAACCTTTTTGTGGGTATGAAAATAGGTTCATTTGCATATTTTTGGTACCCTGTTTCTGGTAACTTTGCTGGCAATATCTTTTTGTTTAGCTTAAAGGGAGCTCCAGTAGGTCTAAAAATATCATTAGACAAATCTTTTATTGAACTTGGATGCATTTAACCATTGTAATTAGGTCATCCCTAAGGCATCTTTTTCTAAACGAAGTAACCCTGATTTCTCTAATCTTTCTTGATCATATAACTCCCATAATTAAAGTGTATCCGCCCGTGAACCCTCTCCAGCTTAGTGGGGTCTTTATTGACCCTGGGGCCCACAATTGTATATAATATCCCATGTGAGGTCTGTTTTCTTCATGTACGTTCCATGTATTCCATGGTTATTTGCATTGACAACAACTACTAGTACTTGGCACAGTTCAGCCTATTATCTACTAATAAATCCTTTTACGTGTTCGCCTAATCCATATTCCCAGTGTAGAAATGTGCTTACCTAATGATTGCATAAGCTTATATTATTATTTGTCTCTATTCTTGTCCCTGGCGTTTCTACTTCCCTGGATGGATACGGAAAATAACTACATGAAACTTAGAATATTATTAATTAATATGTAAATATTTGTCTGTTAGCTGGTTATGGCAAACCTCATGTATTTTCATGTGCTGTTTCTAATGGAAATTGTTATTGCTCTCCTAACACTATTATGATGTCACAGTGCTATTGTCTTTGCTACACTGCAACTGTAAATAAAGTCACATATGTCCCTGCTCTCTGGTTTAGATCATGACCTCTAAAGGGTCAAGCCTGCAAGCCAAAGGTCATGAGTTGTCTTCTTTATGTGGCTTTTCTTTTGTTGTTATTTTAATTGCCTTATTTTGACTGTCAGCCTAAGATGCTGAGTGAGAAAATTCTACAGTAATCTTTCTGTCCCAGCGTCTACTTTCAGTCACACTTCTGCCTCTTATATTCCACATTCTGTAAATAACAAAGATCTGCCTTACAATATACAATACAACAGCGTCCCCAGACCCCCTGAAAGAAACCAATGATTATCATAGAATTATGCTGAAATTATTATCGACACCAGTCTATACACTAAAAGGGGTTTTTACAGGTTCACCTGAAAAACTCTGGGAGGCTTGAGTAGGGGGAAATAAATTATATATATTTACCCTGCTCTATCCCATCCGCCTTCGAGCAGTACAGCCTCACATCCCCTGTTCTCCTTCTTTACACTTTCAGATGAAATGGAGATCCTAGGAATCCCATGATTGACCACACCGGTCACAGGAGCAGGATTGGTGATATTTAGCAGTTTTTATCCATATCCTGCTGGATCCCCTCACCTTCTCACTAATGGGTGTAGCTGCATCCTACTACTCCTTTAACCCCTTACACCACCGTGACGTTGGGGAATGTCTCGGTGAGCTTCTGTTTGTGGCACCATTACATTCGCCAATGTCACAGAAATTGCACAGGCTCAGAAGCAGAGCCTCTGCATAAGCAGCCACCTCTTCAGCCAGCCATCAGCCACCCCGGGGAAGTATGCGAGTGCCGATTGCATCCATGGCAGCCCCGGTTCAATGAAGGACACAGGTTGGACACAGCAGTGCAGTTGTCAGCCTATCCATTTTACGGCCAGTAGTGTATAAAAATAAGGGGGACCTGGAGCAGGGAAAGGAAATTCCTTTTTTTATTTCCTCTCTATGTCAGTCACCCACACCCTCATTGGAAAACTGCTTTAACATGTATGTATTCAGAATACAGTCCACATGTCCCAAAGGTTCTTTAGAATAAATGTATTGCTGGTAGACAATAAACTTGTCTATAATTAGACAATTAAATAACTTATATATTGTTTTACAGGCAGGTAGGATACTCAGATGTCTACAATGAATACAGTAGATGCCTCATCTACAATCAGGAGTCATTTGAGACACTCCTATACACACTAAATGTCAATTGGAAATCAGGGGGTTAGACCAATGTTCTTCTAAGCTATTCAGTATAGCCACATTAAGTCCTAGACATCCTTAAAAATAAGAATAATGTATGATGGATGGGATCTGTACATGTGTAGCCAGAAGAAGAACAAAATAAGTAGGATTTCACCTTTATGTTCAGTGGACGATATTTAGTGTTATCCATCCCCTACATTTTTAAAGGATTCCTCTTTATAGAATATTATATTATTATTATTATTATTAGTATTATTATTATTAGAGGCAAGAGATCCATGTGTGATATGTCCCAGACATGTTTTTATATTATTGAGAGTAAATTGCAGACCAATAAATTGCAGACCAATAAATTGCAGACCAATAAAAATCTATTTACTTTAGTTTACTTATAACCCCTTCACGCACCTCTATGTACTATAACATTGTGGTGTTGTGGGGTGTTATAGAGAGAGCTCACTGGCTGAGCTCTATACATGGCGGGTGTCAGGTGTATAACACAGCTGACACCTGCCTCTAACTACTGCAGTCGGTAATCGCAACAGTTGACCTGTGAAGTGCCGCGGTCAAACCCTACCGTGGCACATAACGGCCAGATGGTTGATCCGCACCTCCTGTGACATCATCGGTAGTCTGCTGGCGAGGTATTAGGGATCAGGAGTAAACTTACTGTATACTGCAATCCAGTAGTATTCTAGCATATTGTATGAGCAATCAGACCTTTTTTTTAACTGAAAGCGAAAACCCCTCTTTCTCTAGAACACATATAAAAATAAACAATAAAAATCAAGTGTGGTGATCATACTGACCTAGCACACAAAGAAGCTGTAAAAACAGAACCCACAAGAACAGACTGCAATTTTTTTTTTTAATAACACCACACCTTTTTCCAGCTTTCTTGTACTATGTTAAATATTAAATGGCGCCACTAAAAAGTACAATTTGACCCACATATATCGAGCCTTCACCCATTTCTTTAAACTGAAAAACAAAAAAGGTATGGCTTTTGGAATAAGGGAAGTAAAAAACAGATACACAAATATGAGTCCTGAAAGGGTTAAAGCCTGCAAAAACATTACTACATGGGTAAATAAAATGCCTCTTTTTTTAGAAGCTGCAGACTTAGCCCTAATGAGAAGTTTTACTGAAAGGATTGCCTGGTTTGGAAAATCAATTATAAATAACCCATTAGGGAAATGAAGCATCATATATGACGGTCATTTTGATGAATAACAATATACCGTATGTAATATGCTGGACTCCAGAGTGGGGGGGAACTCCCTTTATTGGCAATATTGTCTATATGGGAGAGAGGATGTCTTTATGAGACAGCCCCAATAATTATTACTGTAAAGTAGGACCTAGAATCACTATCTTATATATATATATATATATATATATATATATATATATATATATATATATATCAGATTCTGTACTCTCTTTGTAACCCTATTCCTTGTAGTCCAGCAATTCTCAGCATAGCAACAGTAATTTGATCACAGATATTGTAACAGCAGAAAATGATAAAGTACTGGATTGCGGGATGCCATCATCTGAGTAAGTCCATTTATATGTAAAACCAAGATTGTATTGCGTTAACAATATGTAATATGCACTATATTGTAGATTTTAAGCACTCCATCTCTACAGAATATAACAACAAATACTTGCAATGCTGCAACAATGCATATCATTCTATCAATTAAATGTATATATATGACTAATGAGAGTGTGAAGACAAAAGCAATGGTGTCACATCTTTGTTTCAGTGGTCAGTTGTTAACTTTCACTTGTATTGGTTTCCTATTGTCTCATCTATACATCTATGCTTGTTGCCCACATGGCCCCCATTGAAAGTAAACAGTATATTGACAGGTCTTTTGTGGAGCAACGTCTGCTCAAAACCTAATTGTGGGGCTTTCAGCTTGGCCAACATTAAATAACAGCTTTATAGTATTACTAATTTGGTGCATCACACAGACCTTCACAGATTTCAATTTATCACCATGCTGGTCAACTTTTCACTGTGCTGCACAACAATATTTTTACAATTAACTTTGATAAAATGTAGATATATACCTAAATTATCTAATAGGTTGCCTCTACATTGTTCTACATGATGGCCCTGACACTGAAGAGAAAAAGTCCTCTTACTCTACTAAACTGGCTTCTATGGTGACCAATTGTTCAGGAGAACCATATTAGGTAATATTAGGTAATAAGAAATACACATAAGCCACATTATGGGTCAATTTACCTTTCATGTAATGCCACATTATACCACCTGGTTTCCATTTTCCTTGTCTCTGCTCAGGTCCTAATGGTGTATTCACACCCCTCTAGTAAATTTAAAGGAACAGTGCACTCCACATTGATTCCCAACTTCACAAGAAGTCTCTTCACAAGAAGTGGCTTGTTTCTGGCCATTTTCCGGCTGACCTGCTAATGCATTGCATTGGCATCTCTTAACCCATCTAAATCGATTGGTCCGAAAAATAGAGACTGGTATAGGGGTCAAAGGATTAGACTAATAGGATCACTAAAACACGGCCCTATCATTCCATGTACCCTTTTGTTTCAGATCAAGTGTCCCAACCATTTATACGCACAACTTTATTGTGTTTTGAGGATTTGACATTTTATAAAGGCAGATTAGATCTTTATATATCACATTGCAATTAATCTGAAGACCAAGGCACTGATCATCTCAACCCCTCTACATGTATAACTTATCAGCCCTGGTTCTTCCGGTCTATATTATTTCATAGTTATCTCTGTAGCCATCTTAATAAGGATGTCTACATTGGAAAAAGGGGAACATATTTTAATATTGATGTAGGCTAATTTCTTGATCAATGAATGTACAAATGTTTGGAATCAACTTTTTTTTATTAAAAGGTTACTCCAATGTGACATCATATTTAGGATACATCAGTACTCAGAGAGCCTCTTATTTCCCACATTCATAGAGGGTTCTGGGACCTATGACATTGTAACATAGGCCCTTTAATGTTGATCTTTTTAATACTTTTTCTATGCTCTTCTTATATGTTTTCTACAACAATGTTAATGATTGCTTTGTAGGTTCCTTCATTGTCTTTTTATTCTCTCAGCGTTCTTAAATAATAATGCTTATGACTTTGAGACTGAGCCAGAACAAAGCATCCTTGCTGTTTTGTGGTCCACATTATTGCGCCTAATGAAGATTAGATTGGAGATCGCACTTTTCAAAACCATCACAAGTAGTTTTCTTCCCTGGCAAGACAGCGACTACTTGCTTTTATTGCTGATTATATTAATATGATCCTCACATCAAGATGACATTCCAGAGCTATGATCTATTTCTTAGCACAGGTTGTTCTGTACAATAATTACCGCTATATATTGCTCTAATTTATTTTTATAGATAATTAGCTATTGTACAGCCATATCACTTGAATCATGCGCTGACTGGAAGTGGAAGAAGAAAACATATTCAGAGGCATAGCTCAGAAATTAGATGTTGTGTCTATGACAGTCAACAAATTGTGACTGGAAAAATGTGTAGGCACAGATAAGGGTCACGAGCTGTACCTGGGTAATGCGTATATGCAGATACAAACAGACTTTTTCATATTAATCATGTATATCAGTACAGACATATGAGAAATGGTAAGCTTTCCACTTGGTTATTTATCAAAGCTTGTTCTAACATGGAATTTTATGGTAACGCTGAGCACTGTATTAAAAAGGATGACTACCTGCATTTTTACTTTATTTTGTAAGTACATAAGACTCTAGATTGATTGCATGGGGGATTTATCAGTGCTTCTATGCCATAAACTGGTGTAGAAGCACAAAAATAATGGCAATTTCTTGCAAAAGTGAAAGGGGTGCAGCCGGTGGCAGAGTGGAAGGGGCGCAGCCGGTGGCAGAGTGGACCAGCGTAGGACATTCTTCTCCACGCCTTTGCGCTGGCGTGGGCCTTGAACTTTCAGCATTGAAGTTTGCATGCTTTTCTGCAATTTCATGTGAAATTGCCCAGCAGTGTATCCAACGTGGTGGATACATGAAGAGGTCTTAGATTACTAACACTGGGTCTCCACATGCATCTAATAGCACTCATGATCACATTGGTGTTGTAGAATCAGGTTTTTTGTCAAGCCATTCATGTTATATCACACATATTGGGATACGTTGAACCCAGATAAAAAGTGGGGGTGCCCAGCTGACAACTCCAACAATCAGCTGCTTGGAGGGTTTTTCTCCAAAAGAACTGAACTGCAACCAGGCCATGTGATTGATCAATGTGACATAAAAGCGCTGCCCACCGTAACACCGTCACATCAGGTACAGTAGACACCATCATTATTTCATCCCTGAAGGTAGAGGAAACTACAAAATAAACTTCTGATATTCATTTGTAGATGATAGCTTGGTTCTAAGGTTAAAAAAAACGGAAATAAAACTTTTTATAAATATAACTGTGTATTTTCCATTTCTCAATAGAACCTTATTTGTGCTGGTTTTAGGAAGCAGCAATATCTGCTTACAGCAGCTTGTAACACTGCAGTCAGAATGTATTAAAGTGCATTACCCGATTCCCATGAATTTTAATACAACTGTCAAACAATGGCTGTAAATGTACAGCAGATTAAAAATCTGAAAATAAAAATTGTAACTTCTGTGATACCATTGCTTTGTGAACACGGATTATGCACTTGTATTGATGTTTAAAATTTATTTTATAAAAAAAGGGCTTCACCAGCAACATAAAAAAAGAAACCCAGGGGTAAAAAAACTGTTTTCAATAGACGTTTTCTGCTGCATTATTCATTTGGAAACAAGTAGGTTGGTAAGGGTGATAAAGATTGTGCCTGGACATGAAAACACAGTGGTATGTGCTATAATCCATCCACAGTGAAAGCAGTCATTCAGATAGAAAGAGATTGCTTACCAGGGATTCTTGTATCAGAGTAAATATTTTATACTCACACAGTGGGGGTCATTTATTAAGGGCCCGATTCGCGTTTTCCCGACGTGTTACCCGAATATTTCCGTTTTGCGCCGCTTGTACTTAAATTGCCCCGGGATTTTGGCGCACGCGATCGGATTGTGGCGCATCGGCGCTGGCATGCGCGCGACGGAAATCGGGGGGCGTGGCCGAACGAAAACCCGACGTATTCGGAAAAACCGCCGCATTTAAAAACCGAAAATGTGTCGCATAAGGACCGCTTACCTTCACCTGGTCCAGCTCGGTGCATTCCGGCGCGATGAGTTTACTTTCAGCGCAGCAGCGCCACCTGGTGGACAGCGGAAGAACTACCTTATTAAATCCCGGCCGGACCCGAATCCAGAGCGGAGAAGCCGCCGCTGGAACGCGAATGGACCGGGTAAGTAAATTTGCCCCAGTATCTCTGCCTCCCTGTCATTTGCCAGACTAGATTGTCCAATTATGCCTTTTTTATCTGAATACTGTGTGACTGGTTTTCAGCCATGTAGATTCAGACTCTCATGATGTACTCACAAAATTCCAATGCGACTGTAGCAGTAGAAAAAGGGGCATTTAGAACATAGTGACATCTAATATATAAAGCTGAGTGTATATGGGTGTATGTCCACTAAAGGAATCTGCAACATAGCGTTTACAATCACCAAATTTTGCACAGTCACTCTCTGTGATTCAGGAAGTGTCATAACTCGGTTTGAGCCGAAATTTTCACCCTACACTTTCCAGAATACACTTATTAACCACCATATACAGCAGCCATTGTCTGCTGCTGCTGTGGTGGTTAGAAGCTGGGCCTTGATTGGTTGCTATTTTGTCACAGGTCATTAATATGAGCTCTGAGCTTTGATTGGTTACTATAGGCAATGAGTTGAGCAACTAGAACAGTTCTGCTAGATTTATCAGTTCTGATAAATCTCCCCCTAGACAATGTGACAGTCAGAGACAAAAACAGTCAGAGACAGTCAAAGACAAATAGAGAGACAGTCAGAGACAGACTGTTATAAACAGAGACAGACAGAGAAAACCGGAGACAGAGAAAGCTAGAGACAGAGACAGTCAGACAATCAGAGATGAAAACGGTCAGAAACAGAGACAGTCAGGGACAGATACAGTCAGGGACAAGACAGTCAGAGTTAGAGTCAGTCAGAGACAAATAATAATAATAATAATAATCCTTTATTTATATAGCGCACACAGATTACGCAGCGCTGCACAGGCATGTCAAATTGGTCCCTGTCCCCATGGGGCTCACAATCTAAACAACCTAACAGTATGTTTTGAAGTGTGGGAGGAAACCGGAGTACCCGGACGAAACCCACGCAAACACGGAGAGAACATACAAACTCTTTGCAGATGTTGACCTGGGTGGGATTCGAACCCAGGACCCCAGTGCTGCAAGGCAGATGTGCTACTCACTCAGCCACCGTGCTGCCCCTAAAGACAATCAGAGACACGGGCAACACTGGGAGCTGCAGCTAGTATATTATATAGATGAAAGACTAATACATATGAGACATGTCACAATATAGCCGTCACAAAGGTGCCCGATGATAGTGCAATTGAGGTTGGTTACCCTTCATAAAAGCTGCATGTGTCACATCAAAGGAGATCCTTGTGACTATTAATTGACTGAAAGATATTGGATTGGACTACAGGATAGGAGATAAATATCTTATCGCTAGGTGACCCACCACTGGGACCCTCACTGAGTAGGAGTCATACACATCCCATTCCTTCTCACTGCATGATTGGAGAGTATTTTAAATGAGGCAGTGATCAAGTATGAGCCCTGTCAATAGATACAAAGATTATTGGACATTTGTGGTGAATGGATGCCATGAATGTAATGGCTGCTAAAAGGAAATAAATGTGCGGTCACCACAGCTCTTCTATTGAAAGTAGCCGATCAGCCGATCGACAGTGGACTACTCTACAATAAGAGATGGGTTGTCCTAATGAGACGCTGTTTAATGAAGGTTGGAGTGTCAATTCCCAGTAAATGAACCAGCAACAGCGAAAGTTACCTACAGTTATAAGGAAAAGAAAGGAAATTGTAATTGAATTCCATGGTTTAACATATCAGGACGTAATAAAAATGGTCATTGGAATTAAAATTAGGTAATTACATCTATAGTTGCATAGCAACATGATAAATTACATGGCCTCATTATTTATTGAACAAAAATGAGGCCCATGCAGAAGGCATCCTTACCGCTTTTATAGAAATCATGACGGCAACTAATAGCCAGGTGCTGCTAATACAATGCCCTTGATTCAGTGATCATGATCAAGTGTGACCACCTCTATGAAAGCACAAGTTGTGGCAATGTGCTAAGAAATTGAGCGAGATTTATACTTTCTTTTTCTCATGACTGTAGTGAAAGATCCTGCACTGCAAATTCCCACCATATATGTACTTATGTGCATTCTGATTCTAGTAGTAAGCAAAACCACCAAACCAGTGTCTGACACAAAACTTTATTAGTTTTTTTATGGTGCATCATTTAGGTGAAAGATGCAGTTTATGTCACATTTTAAACTTGATGTAGTATCTAATATTTAGATCATATGTGAAGTGCCTGTAAAAGTAACACTAATCTTGGCTGCTGCTATCGTACACTACTGCTGACCCTGCTTAACTAAGACCATGTTACTTTTGGGTATACATCTGCTACCGTAGTCAGTACTGTATGTGAGTCTGAATCCAGTGACCTTGTATAGCACATGCTTTGTACAATGCATTGCCATTATTTTCTATGGCCTCTAATAGCTGAGGAAATATTTTCCTAAAGATTTTTAGTTTCTAAACATACATTGTTCTGATCTAAAATTCAGTGATACAAGTGCCTTTTTGGAAAAATCTTCTGATTCTATATCATATTACATAGAGAGTTTAGTCAGGAGTAATAGAAAAATGAGTGCTCTCACATTTAAAGGCTTTCTTGCACTTAAACATATTTTTATTATATTATTATAGCGTAGACACAAATACATGGATAAGAACAATTTATTTGCTTGTCAAAGCAGACATTTCCTACTGCAGATCTGTATGCCTTTGCACAGTGGGATCACAGGGTAAATGAAAGCAGATCTTGTACATAGTAGTAGCTGATCTGACTAGCAGTAAGACCCTGCAGGCTGCTGCAATGTCTTGAACAGAACAGTGCGGGCTCTGCATATACTAGAAGGGAAGGAAGTCATTAGTGTAGAGGAGTACATTTTGTTGCTGTTGCAGGATTTCCTTCCAGCATTTCCCAAGTAAAATTCCCTGTTTTTTGGTGGATTTGTTTTTGTTTCTGTTTTCGGTGTATTAAGTGGCGTGAATTTTTCACGCAGAACCTTTCCTGTAACATTCTACAAATTGAAGACATCAGTGGAGCCGGATTTTCTTTTCCTCTTATGGAACTGTATCCTGGAATGTACTTTTTTTGGGGGAAAGATGCAAGAAGACGGCTGGCAACCATCGCCTGTAACTGCAAAGCACTCAGAGCGTAGTGGATTTTAAGGAAAGAAAGCAGAGAGGAATTTGTAAGATGACAAAATCAGATCTCTGATGTGCAGCATGAGAGTATAGGACACTTCTAGATCTTGGATTGCAGATGTGAGCATTTATGACAGAAGAGAATTGACTAAATCCAGGTTTCAGCAAGCCTTTCCGATACATTTTTCTGCAACGTTTACTTAACACCATGAAGCATTGGATTTTCTATCCCACTCGAGATTCTTTTTTTCCGGATAAATGATTTTGTTAACACTTGGTCTATTTATTGTGATATTTTTTTGATATTTAGTTTTCCTTTGGATTTGGTTAAGCTTAGCTGCAATTATAGTTTCTGTTCCTGCACTTAGTTTTTTTCTTCTGATGGTTATGTTCCAAAAAGTAAATATGCAACATCTTTAAAGGGGCAGGAAGCATGACTATCAGCAGCTGTAAAATTCCCACGTTTACAAGTATCTCTCACGTCTCTTGATGCTCAACCTTTTTACGTACAAATATGATGAAATGGCAGCCCAGGAAGAAGGTAAGTAGACATAGTGTAAAGATTCTATGTCCATCTCTTTTTGCTCTGCTTGCAGCATCACTTTAGATACTTGTCACACAATTATTACAAATTCTTTCTTTGCAGCACTGAGCCTCGCAGTTTAACTTTTGTGCATTTTCCATTTTGCTGCTTGTGTTATGCGTGTTGGCAGGGCAATGGATATCTGTGCTTGTGAAATTTTCAGCGTAATATCAGTGTAATCCATGCAATGCTCAGGGGTTGAGAAGGGGCGTCCAACTGCTGTTTCTACAAAAGGGATCTCACAGTAAGAAGACCTAATCGGGGCTGGATTACATGGAATTCTTGCTGGCGCTCGATTCTTTTTCTGTGCTGTAAACTTTGAGGAAGACAAAATCAGTGTCATTACTCAAAACAGTGCAGTCATTTTACAGCAGGGACGAAATCCCCTCTTGCCTTGGCCAAACAGGAAATCATACCTTAACCTGTTATTTGCTTACATATCTCAGCGAGAAAGCACTGCCTTCTTGAGAGCCAACTGTGTCCTCTGTAATGTGTAGAGAGACCTTTCTTATTGTGCTTTAATCCTCAGGCTACAGGGGCTGCATAGTTACTTGTCGTGCCTACTTGTAGATTTTGCGGGACTCTAGTGAAACAATTGCTCTTGTGTATACTGTGTTAGGATTTATATAGATGTATACACCAGGACAATATGTGCTGACCCAGCGTTGAAGCGTTTATTAACTCTTTTTAAGGCATGAGCTGAAGCAGTTAATGTGTCTTTTTCTTGGAGAGTTTCTCCCGGGGCCCACTGGGGGGCGAGCAGCAGATGTAACAATGGAACATATGTTTTCTTAATAGATCTAAAGCAAATAGTAGCATGACTAACACTTTTGGCTTACATACCAGCGCTGGAAAAAAGGTTAAATGTCTGCTTGAAAGATGCTTACTTTGTTAAGCGTATGCTGTGTTATGATAGTTTTATACCGACTGTGTGAGTGATGCAAAACCAATCAGCGGCCCTGTGTTTTAGAAATGGGCTTATGATTTGTGTCTGCAGTGGAAAGATATAGTATATCTAGGCTGACCACAAATATAGGTTGTAAATGATGAAATAGCCCTTGGCTCGTACTGCTGACTCGTAGTGTATTGCATAGCAGAATTTTGCAATAAAGCCCCCTGACCTCAAGAGGCCCGTTCATTCTGCTCTGGAAAATCTACTAAAACAAAAATCGTTTTAATTAGAGGCGTTTTTGTTGAAGGGTTAGAAAAGTCGTCAGCAGAGACAGATCCGCTCACTTCTATTTTAATTGGGAATTCTAGGAAATAGAGATATTCTATTACTTGAGGGATAATACATTAGGTAGCTTGTTGCTACTTTTCATTGCTGCACATTTGTTACTCATGTGTGTCATCTGAGATAACTACAATGGGTTTTACACTACTTCCCTTTGTATATGATACTGATATGGCATTTACATATTTTTCAGTAATAAAATACAAGCTTGGTTAATTGCCTCATAAATTAGTAATTCCATCAAGACTACCCAATCTTGGGCCTACCTTCACATGGGAAAACTAAACACAGTGTTAAAAGCAAAAGTTCCTTTCAGTGGTATTTATGGGGAACATCTTTCTTCAGCATACTCTAAGATTTGGGCATGGTATAGAGCAGGAGCAGCTGAGAAGCTTGATATAAAAGATTTTCAATAACTTCCTGACTGAATCCATACTTCGGAATGCAGTGAGCAATTCTTATTCATGATTGACAGTCTCTCTGTAAACATACTTATCTAAAAAGGCTGCTAATTGCTAGATAGGACCTCTCACTGGACTATTCAGTAAAGAAAGAGGAGGGATGAGTCTATAAGTTGTATTTTTAACACACACACACATATATTTTAATCTGCTCATCTGCTTCTGCTTTGTAAGATTGTCCCAGGAGATTCAGCTGCATTTTAATGGTGACAGTTTTCCTTTTACCTACATAACATGAAGGTCTTTCAGAGCTGTTTCTGTCAGAACTAAGCTTGACCACAACTCCATTCAAACTACTAGCCACGACTTTTGTCTGGTGGGTATAGAGGAAGATTGTTTTTTTAGTTAGACTTTTTAGGGCTTTTGTGCCTGATTATAATCACGGTCAAGGTGGAAATATGCCAACAATAAGATTGCTGTTGCAGAAAAAATACATACATACAAATAAATCATCATTGTAATGTATCGGCATTAGGATAGATTGTGGCTTTGGGCCCTGCTCTGGACTCCCATAGCTCTGCTGTGTCCTTATATATATATCGGCACACATATCACTTTTCATAAGCTTTTCCAGGTGACTTCCATGGTTTGGTAGTGTCTTGTGGTTTATTTGTTTGCAGTGTCTGCAATGATTTCCAACTTTTTCGATTACTTTTACAAATGTGAGTTATTCTCTTAAGTAAAACCTATGCTGCACCTGCATGTGCAGACTGCATATGTTTATCTGCCCGTCTGTCTGTCTACAGTGGTGTGCCAGACATTAATTCATACATATTCATGATACAGAGGCAACGTATAATAATCGCAACTTATGTATCCTCATGTTTCAAGGAGTCAGATAGAATGAACACTTGTGCATTATTAAAGCTGATCCTGTTCTGTGCGGAGCTGTTTATAGAGATTCCAAACAACTGAGGCTTTGTGCCTGTCTTCACACATTGTGTAATGAAGAGGAAGAACTGTTGAATGACATGTAGTTAAAAACTATATAATGATCTCAAGACGTGTGTTATAAGGAGAGAGGATAAGTATGAACTTCCTAAACTTTCTATTGTTAGCAGAAGAGATCCATAGTATTATAGAAGCCGTCATTGTACTGTAGTCTATGTCATTACACCACCAGGTTCTTTCTTTGTGTGGGGTGAAAATCCTTTGTATTCTGCATGTGTGCAAATTGTGCTACATTTATTCCCACTCACAATAGGAATGGATGTCCAAAACACAAGAAAAATATTATATTTGTTGCAACTTTTTTTTTATTTAGATAGCAAAAATTATATCTTAGAATGTGATATGAGTGCAGCCTGTCATCCCTGGAGCCTGTCATCTCTTAATATACTAGAATTTTTTGTTTGACCATCCTTAGTATGGATATAAGACGGACAGGTAGATAACCCTTTGAAGATAGCGCCAAACCAAAGAGTGTTGGGGGGGTGCTGGTTGTCTTGGACCTCTGTTCATCTGATAAAGCCTCTCCTAATTGGTTCAAAGAAAATACTGGGGCCCTTTTAACTTGTCACATTACTATATAATCAGTATGGGCATCATACCATCATCACTACCAGTTTGTGAGTAGGTATCCTTATATAAATGATCTCCTGACTTAAAGAGTTTTTTTAAAGGTATGCCAACAAGAAAAGAAGGAGGATGTGCAAATTCAGTATATAGATAGAGAGAATACAGGCGGCCCCCTACTTAAGAACACCCGACATACAGACAACCCCTAGTTACAAATGGACCTCTGGAAGTTGGTAATTTACTATACTTTAGTTCCAAGCTACAATGATCAGCTGTAACAGTTATCTGCATTTAACATTTATTGTTAATCCTGGTTCTTATGACAACCCAAAAGTTTTAAATTCCAATTGTCACAGAAACAAAAAAATATTCTGGTTGGGGTTACAATTATAAAATATACAGTTCCGATTTACATACAAATTCAACTTAAGAACAAATCTACAGAATCTTGTACATAAGTCGGGGACTGCCTGTAGATATCCCGGGTGTACAAAATAAGTCCTAAATAGTGGGACACACAGTCAGAATAAAGTAGTGACTGTGACAATAGGACTATTGCAGTCAGTATGATGCACCCAATTCTACCATCTAGTTTTAGTAACTGGGGAGAAGTGGGATGCTGTAATACAATTTCCCCCCATATTGCTTGTGTGGTTTTACCCTCGATTAGTATCCAATGGATGTCAGTACAGTTTAAATCTGTAGAGCATAACACATACCTTTTCTTGGGGGACCTAAAAATGTGAAATCTTCATATTGCTTTCTGCAATATCTGGAGATAGTTCAATGTTTATTTTCCTTCTCCACTTCACTTGATTTCTCTTTTAGATCACCTTTTGTATATCTTGATTTTTAGACTGCACCCCAGTCTCCCCTTCTATATGTCTCATCTAGACTTAAGTATTTCCCAGCTTTTTCCTTTCACTTCCTGGGAGCATTGGTCCATGCATATTCATCACCGTGAAGCGCCACGTGTCCCTGTTATTACTGCTGCCGCAATAAGGGTCAGGGTTAACGTCTATCTACCAAGGGCTTAGTGGATTAACTCTTTTAAGACACATCTCCTAATTAATTGTTTCTTATTTCCTCTCTGTATTGTTAATTATAGCAGTATTTTATTGCTTGTTGTATAAATGTAACACTTGTAATGAGATGTTACAAAACTAGTGAATGGAAATGATCACCCATGAACCTATTAGAAGAATGTGATAATAGTAATTGTCATAGAACTTATTATGAAGTATGTTACAATCATAGTGTAGCTGAATGGTATAGGGTAGTTATGCTGCACCGGTCTTGCGGTTTATTTATTTATTTTTTAGAATAGATCGACGTTGACAGCAATCAAAAACAGCTCCTCCTTTTCTGTCCAGGCCTCTGTACTAATATTGCGATGATGTAATCACTGGGGAGCAATGGTTGACATGGAAACGACAAACCCTGGTTAAGCTGCAGCGCTATTAAAAAAAGAAGTTGCTTAGGGGAAATTCACATAGTCCATACACCTGAGTCCATGGAAATAATGTGATAATCAAGGGTCACAGCTTAGTGCTGCATACTTGCAAATTGAAAAAAAAGCTGTCTTTGGACTCCAGAGCTAATGGTTATTTTTGTTGGGGTTTTTTTTCTGCAGACAATTCCTCTAAGCATCTATGTAGTGAAATACCCTTTTGTCCATTTCATATTTGACAATTATTTCATAATGATAGAAATATCTTACTGGACACGAAATGTAATTAAATTACCAGCCAAGAGCTTAGTCACTAATTTACTCACTTTGTGGAACAAAATTCAGGCTAATTGTTCAGAAAACCAAATAGCTTACAGATTTAATATAGGCAGCGGACTGGCAGTCATGAGACAAACAGATTTTAAGAGCTCCCATGGGTTTACTGAACCACACAACTGAAGGATTATTCCGAGATCACCTACCCTCAGGATAGTACATTAGATCGATGGGTGCCTGCCACCCCCACAATCAACTTTTCAGTAGACAGCAGGGCTCTGATAAGGGCTCATCCTTCCATTATGTAAAGGATGTGCTTGGTATTGTAGGTTAGTTCCACACTTGAATGGAACAAACGGGGCATGTGGCTAATAAACATAACATTACCAACCAATGAAGGAAAAGCAGCAGTAAAACAGATGATTTGTGGGGTTGCCAATTACTACTACTAATGTTGCTCACCTATCCTTGGGATGGGTGATAAAAAAAAGTCCATCCCAAAGTCCTTTAATGGGAACCTGCCAGGTGGTTTTTCCATCCTGAATGGGCCCCTACATGAGCATCATAAAGTAAAGTAATGACATTTCCTATGGCATTTTTTAAGATTTTTGTGTTGCTAAATAGAGAAGTTATTAGCCTTTATCCTCTTAGATTGGTATAAGCAAATTAACCATAACTATGGGGTCATCGGGTAGGGAGGAGCTTAATCTAGTCATACAATCCTAACTCTAAATCCAGCCCTGGGATTTAGAATTCACATATACCTCACTTTCTAGCATTAGTCTGAAACCCTCTCGAACTGCCTGATAAATATTTTGTGATTTAGGATGAATACTGCATGACTAGATGTGACTAGGCACTTTTATTGGGAATATGTGTTTAACCCATAATTGACTCATTTAGGACTATGGTGAGTAAGAAACACATAAATAAGATTAATCTTTGGGGTCTGCAACTTCAGTTGTTCTCTTTTAAGTAGAAGTTTTAGCGGTGGCCTGCACTTGATATTTATCAAACAATATCAGAAGATGATTTAATAAAGATGGGCTAGATGGGTGACTGAGGGTCTGTGTAAATCCAGCCTCAAAACAATTTGCCTTTATTCATTATCAACTGTTGGGGCATATAAAATAAAATCTTTTTTTTTGTATTTTTTACATTAAATATTTTGACCATTACATTTATAATGACACCTAAAAATTTGTAATTATAGGATTTTCCGAAATCGTTGACTTATGGTAAATATTTTCTTGATAACAGGTTTTGTCCATGGGGTCACTGATCTCAACAAGACATAAAGAAAGTGTTCCTCTGAAGAATGTTGTTCACTATTTGTATGTTGCCCTAGGTCCATGAGCATCCTTTGATCCTTTACAAAGCTTTGATCATACCCTTGCCTATGTAGTAAGGTTACAAGGAAGATCGTTTAATGTAAGGATATACATTTACATCATTCACTGCGATACTCTTTTTTTTCCTTTATTATCTCAGGTTATGAGAAATCTTGGAAACATTTTTATGCATATTGATGGATATTAGTTCCTAAAGGTTGCATTACCTTTTGGCTTGGCCTCAGTGCCCTGAAATTCCATGGTCCTTTGGGATCTCTTGAACACTGCCTAGACCATGGCGCCCAGCAATCAAATATTTTTCTAAATCCACAGAGTTTGACACCATGATCACAAGTAGTTCACTAATCTCTGAGGTCAGAGTTCACTGCAGTGAAGAGAGTTCAGAACAGCTGAAGAGGGGCTCAGTTTTTCTCATCAAGGCAGTAACATTCTGAGGAACCCCGGTGTATTTGGTTCTCCTCTAAGTGTCCAGGACCAGTGTTTTAAAGATGAGTTGTAATATCAGCCGATTTTACTGATATTCTGTAATAGTTGGGTGGTTTAAACTTAGACCAGTCTAAAGATGCACCAGATATATCAAAATATCTCATACCATTAATATTTGGTATATTCATAGAAAGATTTTTCTAACATTGCATTATTGGTTAAGTTGCTTTTTGATTCATCATTGTGTAAAATGATGCCACATTTTTAATGCACATTGGCTTATCCTTCTTTCTCTCTGACCATCATCCAAAAAAATATGTTAAAAAGCGGCCCACATTTACTAAAAACAGTGCAAATTGTGGGTCATATTCCTCATGAATCTGGAGCTCCCTGCACAGCCCCGAAAGAGTACAACAACTTTTTTGGTGCACCTTTAACATGGGGCATGAGACACATCTTCTGTCGGACTTTACATGATAACTGTCACCCACGGTCTGACTGACCACCGGAACACCCATTTATAATGCAGCTGCGACACTAAAGGGTTGTTTGCGACACATATGTGTCTCAGACACTTCTTACACGTGCAAGCAGTGTGCACAAAAAAGAACATGCAAAGTTTGACAGAAAACCGTCACAGGGGCTTAAGTAAATCTGGGCCAATATTTACCCTATTTTTTGGGTTGCAAATTGAAGTATATTAAGTATACTCAGTAAATTGTTGTAAGGTTTTATATTTGTGGAGATTTTGGATTTTTACTGTCTGATCAGTTAACAAGTTATTAAATAAATCTAGGTATTTTAAATAATATATAATATTAGTTAAATAAGAGTCTGGTCAGATGTGTCGTATTTGCTAAAAACATACCTGTAGCTGAAACTTCAGAATGAAAAAAATAGAAATTTTAAATCCGTGTACTGCACATTTTGTTTCGACTTCTGGCCTTTCAGCATGAATCATAATGACAATCATAGCAAGATTCTGCTACATTGGCTTATGGTACTATTCATACTATTTTGGGGATGTTATTTTCTTTCTAATGATAACTATAAGCTCATCTGATTGCAAAAACATTGGGTATGCAACTTATGTAAATTTTATATTTTATTATCGTTAAATACTGTAGTACAATGTAACGACCAATACCCTAAAAAAACCTATCTAATCTATCAATGGGCATACATTTAGACATGTTTATGTCTACATGATCCTTGCCTTTTCATGTCATTATGATGTAGACCATGAAGCGATGTGATTAAATTGCTCACAGCAAGGCTTAATTTACACTTTGTGGATGAGAGCTAGGATTACTGCTAAACTTTTACACCATGACCTACAAATAAACCAATACATGTAGAAAGCATGTTTCCAGGGAGAGCCAGTAGTAGAATAGTATAACTATATTCATACAGGTCATCGGAGGGGGTAGAAAAGTTGAAATAAAGGGGGGGCATATAACAGTACTCATTCACGTACATTACATTCTGTAGACTAAATTAATGCCCTAATCAACAGAAATCTTTCTGGATCCCACTGCGAGCATTCTCCTAGAATATAAATGTAAAGATAAAGTAAAGTACACAATACCCATTGTCTGTGCGGCTTGGTGCTTTGTGATTTGGATACAAGAATTTCATTTAGATCAGAATGGCAGCTCCACACTTTCTGACTATTTACACCAAGTAATTGCTTCATGGTTCCCATTGTGTGGCGGCCCATGCTAGGCAGTGTTTCGCTGCTGCCCCAAAGATTGCTGTTTGCCGAGTCATTTATTGACTTGCCTGTCACAGGAGGAAATGTGTGAGGAGCGTGAGATTTTAATATACTGTAAATGGTTCATTTCAAACTGTGACTCTTTTGTGCGGAGATATAATCAGACCTCAGTGTTTCCTCTCAAACACTCTTCAATTGCATTGCCTTTTTTCCCCTAGAATAACCCCACAGTGATGCCTGGGCACATGATAATCTTATTGCGCCACGGTCACAGAACTGAATATGCACTGTGTTAGATGCGGGCAGACAGAAAGTGTTCAGGGTCCTGTTTAGAAGCCAGTTTAATTTGTTCTGGATTATTGCAGTCTCTGCTTTTTTCTATAATTCTAAAAGTAAAAAAAGAAAAGGATGAAGGGGTGGCTGTAGTTATACACATAATGTGTACTGCATTGCTTAAAGCGATTTCATCGTAAAATGAAAATATGAATTTTACTGTCCCATTTCTATAATGGCCAACTTTCTGGATATTAAAGGGCAATTTTTGTTGAAACAATTTAGATAGCATTGCTACTCTAACCATACCCCACCATACTCAGCTATGAGTATGTTTTTGATTCAATTGTATGGCTTACCAGTTATAGCATCATGGCCCCTACAAATAATAATAATCTATATTTATAGAGTGCCAGAAAATTTCATAGAGCTTTACATATTATGGGGACAATAAACAAATTAAATAAGACATAACAGAGTAATAATTTTGTCATATAAAAATTAGGAATGTCATGTGGCTGACATAGTTCTTTATAGGATTCCCCTAAATCAAAGAAATCTATATATTTGAAAAACAGAATATCCAGAATTTCTTGTCAGGTGTGTGCTTTCAAGTCCATAAATATACCTTTAAATGACCACAACTGGTTAATGATGGCTAACACTTTCTGAGGATTAGAAATATGACAGGTGTGGGTATGGATCAGATTCACGGACAGATGTTATTGGAGAAGTGACAGATGCATTGGGCATGGGAGGTTTAACAGTGATAAGAGAGGTGTTTTTAATACATGTGAAGCGGCAGACATGTGTGAGCTGCCTGATTTGACAAATTTTAGATAGAGGGAACTAAGGATGTGGAGCATGTAGATGTAATGGCTACTGCGCCTACACATGTTGGAGAAATGCCGCATTGCACACAGCAATGTCATAAAGATAAGGGAAGATCAGCATCTAATGGTTGGTTATTGGAATGTCTTTAAAGTGCCCTGAGACATAAAGATTGTTTTTAGCAATCTGATCATCAATTGTAGTTGTTCATCATAATTATATCAGATGGATTGTTCTATAAGAACTGTATTTTTTGTATAGTAAATAATATATTACAGCCACAACATGCAAAGCGCTTCCCGCAGTGATGACAGCAGATCTCCATGGGTTAGCGAGTGTGGACCTGCTGCAGTCAGGTCAGATCACTCTGGTGGCTTTACTTATTTACCGTTTATATACAAGAGTATAAGCCGAGTTCTATCAACACAAAAATTGGCTTATACTTGGGTATATAAAAAAATAAACTGAGTACTCACCATTCCAACGCCCTGGGCAGTCCGTAAAAAAAGATCCAGCCCGTAAAAAAAAAAATCTGTACTCACCATTCCGCCGGCCCGGGCATCTCCTCTTCTATCTTCAAGTTCGTGGCAGCTCCTCTTCTATCTCTGTCTCTATGGAGATAGAAGATGAGCTGCTGCGAACATGAAAATAGAAGAGGAGCTGCCCGGGCCGTCGGAATGGTGAGTACAGAGTTGTTTTTTTTTACGGGCTGGATATGTACTACAGGGGGCTGGTAACTATATACTACAGGGGGCTGGTGACTATATACTACAGGGGGCTGGCTGGCTGGCTACATACTACAGGGGCTGGCAGGCTATATACTACAGTGGGCTGGCAGGCTATATACTACAAGGGCTGGCTGGCTGGTTATATACTGGGGCTGTGACCAATGCATTTCCCACCCTCGGATTATACTCGAGTCAATAGATTTTTCCAGTTTTTTGTGTTAAAATTAGAGGTCTCGGCTTATACTCGGGTCGGCTTATACTTGAGTATATATTTTACATATTTTACATATAATTACATAATTATTTTAATGTGTATTTAAGATTCCCTGAGGCAGATTGAACATACTGGTCATTCATTCAATAAACAAGCAGTTTTCAGGTTTTTCTTACCTTTAGAAATAATCTTTTTTTTCAGATAATTTTTGATATTGTGTGTGGGAGAGTGTTGTGAACATTTTTCTAATAAACTTAATTAAGAAATCATCCTTAGTTTGTAAAGAAACAGACAGCAATGTGCCCCTTAGTCACAGTGTTAATACTATGTTGCTATAGCAAATCTGTCCATCTAATTGAAGACCTTTTTCTCCTCTTCTGTTTGCTACCCAGCTGTGAGTGTTAACCCTTTCTGTGTTAACCCTTTCTCTCCCTGGATGTAGTACACTATGAGCACTAATTTCAAATATCAAGCTGAAAGTGAAGAGGTTAATCATCCCTTCTTAGAGCCATTAAACCAAACACAGGGAGATTAGATGTGAGTTCATGCAGACTCCATAGACACACACTGTAAAGGCTAGAATATGGATCTCTATGGAAGGGAGTGGCTTAATTTTTTTTTACAAACTAAGCATAATTTGTGAATGAAGTATATTATAAAAATGTTTACCACATCCCCTCACACACAATTTAAAAATTATCTCAAATGGTTACGCTGTAAGTATTTCTTATAAATCTAAAAATATCTCTCCGTTAATAATTTTTTAACAAAAAATATTTTATATATAAAATGAATTCCTTAATTTACGTGGCTTCTATCAGGTGTATTCAGTCATTAAAGTAGTTGCGCCAATTTTGCAACTTATATCTTTTCTTCAGGATGGGGAATAACATGCTGATCTGTAAGGATCTGAATGTTGATACCCCCACCAATAACAAGAATGGGATCACCCATTTTCAGTGATGGGTGGAACGGAAGGATACTCATGCTCATCCTGCTGCTCCATTCAATAGTATGGGAGTGTTGGGAATTACCATGTTTAATGATTTTCGACACTCCCATACTATTGAATTTAACAGCAGGACCGTTCCTTGATGCACACCGCTCCACTCCAGCAGGCAAACCATCATAGATCAACTTGTCATAACTTACAAAGTTTGGCACAACTCCTTTAAAGTGGGAAATCTTATGGGACTCAGTAGAAGGGAAGGATGTTGAAATCAAGTGCATTAGTGGCAAGCCAGGGAATACCATACACAGTAAATCTGCAGGCAGTCTCACATATTTTTGTATTATATATACTGACATCTCTCATGGTGTTTATACCTGCATCTAGAGATTCCTCTAAGAGCCTTGTAAAAAAAATTACAGATGAAAAAAGTCATGTAGGCTGGACTTTTTCTTCTGTAATATTAGTTTGATTGACCCCATTATAGTCATTGGCGTTTAAAAGGATCAGTTTTATGATACTTCTCCATCAGATTTTGTGGTTTGAAAATCGTGAACATTGTGAACACATATTTAGCACATCTACAATATACGGACAAGTTCTCTCATTTGTAAAATGACCTTATATGCATAACATAATGGTTTAGCAGTCTGGATATATTTACTTACAACATTGGACTCTCACTGTCTTATTGACATACAAAATCATTGGCATGCATAGGGTTTTCCTAATAATGAGATGCAAACCTTGGTAATTACACTTGTGCAGTTTCCCATTAGCCCCAGATAATTACTTATAATTATGATTTTTTTTGCCAGAAAATTAATCTGCTTTTTACAGACTTAATTGTTATTGCTAGTGATTGTGATTTCCGTTCATTAGACAAAAGCTCCATCCTCTGATGGTCAGTCTGCTCAGCCTTGACTTTGCAACTTGTACCAGGCTACTTTGCATATTAAAAAGCAAGTAAAACAGCTATTTATAAAGCAGTTTCATCAAGCCGTATATTAAGACATTTTTGGAATCAGATATGCATCACTGTAGGTTTAATTGAGTGAAAAAATTAAACTGCATATTTGAAATTATTGCCTAAATTGGTATTGTAAGAGTAAGTGTGCCAAAATAGCTTATAGCTAGCCACTGCAGTACCTGTAATGTCTTTGTCAAACTTTAAATTACTCATTTCAGAGTCTAATTCTTCATATGCCCTAAGGCCCCTTCCACACTTGCGTTTTTCACGCGCGTTTTCTGTGCGTACTTTTGACGTGCAGAACTTGCATTGCACTCTGACTCATTGTAATCAATGGGCTTTTTTAGACTTGCATTTTTTTTCACGCGCACACACGGGTTTTTTTTAACACGCATTTAAATCTCAGCATGCTCTACTTTTGCAAGTCACGCGTGTGAAAAACGCACCATACAAGTCTATGGAGATGCATCAAAAACGCATTGCACTTGCTAGTGCAATGCGTTTTTCATGCATCAATTGCCATAGAAAAGATAGAGCTCCGTCCTAAGTACATTTCACGCGCATTTTCTGCACGTGAAAAACGCATTGAAATTGCATTGAAATTGCATCAAAAACGCGCGTGAAAAACTGAGACACTGAACAAACTCTGACTGAAAACTTTCACTCTGATGCAAAATGTCAGTTTTTCACTGACCAAACCCTGATCGCACCCTGATCAGACTCTGACGTGATCTGCAAGTGTGAAAGGGGCCTAATGGTCCAGATTTATCTTATACAATTTCACATATCATACAGCAGGCTCAAAATAAATCAACAGATTCCGTCTGTAAAACAGGTTTTCAAATCCACATCATATGACCTAGCTTACATTAATTCAAGAAGGAACTCAGGACTAAAAGACATAGCCCGTGATCAGTCTGTAATCACAGACCATGCAGAGTCCTGTCTGACCACAATACAGGAATTACTTGCATCATTTTCATCTATTAGGCAAGGAATCCTGTTCTTGCATTATGGGCAGTCCATGATACAGGACAATTCGTGATCTTGGGCTTTGTTTTTTAGACCTGAAGGGAAGGTTCAATTCACCAATGGTGCATTAGCAAGCAAAATACTGTTGTTTATAGCAGTCTGCAGCCTAAATGTAGGACCTGGATTGCAGACTGTCATAAAACAGCCTACCCTCTGCCCCTTCAGGTCCACAATGAAGCTTTTTGTCACGTGTAATGTTGTATTAAAATATGAGCTTATGAGTGTAGCCTACGTTCATTATGTTTCTCCAAGGAGTGACCTTTAATTTAGCTCTTGGTGATGAAAAAAACGGAGAGAAGAAAGACACAGCGAGATGTAATCACAGAAATGAGTTATGCCATTAATTGGTGTGTAACAAAGGCCTAGAAATGGAACCCTCTAAGGTAAAAGCCTCAAAAGCAGGCTTAATACAATTATTAATATAAGAGAAATATTTTTTTTTAATATAAAAAGTCAAGTGCTGTTACATAATAAAGACTGAAATGTAGATATATGTACGACAATACTGCATCATTGAGGATTAGGATTTATTTGGCAAGTAAAGGCTATATTCACATATATGTACATATTTTCCCTTTCATATATCTCCCTTCCTTTGCCATAAGCATTGAATAGGCTACAACTGTTTTCTTTACATTTTTATCAAAGTGCTGACCCCTTCTGAACAGCTTCCTTGTCAGAATAGGCGTGTAAGATAATGGGGGTCATTTACTAAGGGCCCGATTTGCTTTTTCCCGACGTGTTACCCGAATATTTCCAATTTGCGCCTATTGTACCTGAATTGCCCTGGGATTTTGTGGCACATCGGCGCTGGCATGCACGCGACGGAAATCGGGGGGGCGTGGCCGAACGAAAACCCAACGTATTCGGAAAAAACGCCGCATTTAAAAACGGAAAATGTGTCGCTCGGGACGCACTTACCTGCACTCAGCCGGCCTCGGTGAATTCCGGCGCGTTCAGATTCTTTTCAGCACAGCAGCGCCACCTGGTGGACGGCGGAGGAACTACCTTATTAAATGCCGGTCGGACCCGAATCCAGCGCAGAGAACGCGCCGCTGGATCGCGAACGGACCGGGTAAGTAAATCTGCCCCAGTGTTGCATTGGGTACACCTAAACAAGTTCGACACTTTGAACATCAGGATAATACATGGAAAACTTTGCCTACACAAATAATTTTTTTTATATTATCAGATGTTGTTTTTGGTTGATTTTGACAACTAACGCCTACATTTGGACAATTCTGTCAGCCTGTCATCTTTCTGAACATAGAACTAACATGCATAATTTCAATTCTGCATTGGGATTTGCAGCAGCTAAATGACATGAAACCTGTTTCCACCACAGTTTTTCTGCTATGTGTGTATGGGATTTCTATAAATCCCATACACTATGCTGCTGCTAAATTAGGCTACATTCACACGAACGTATGGGGGATGTATATACGGCCTCACAACGCTGTACGGGAGCGGTACGGTGCACACGTGCGGCACCGTTCCATAGCCCGTAGAAAGATAGGGCATGTCTTATCTTTCTACGGAATATGACGCCGTGCGCTCTATATTCCTATGGAGAGGGGCTGGGTGAGCAGCACTCATCCCTTGCTCCTCTCCACAGCGCCAATGTATGCCCGCTGTACTACGGTACGGCGGGCATACATCGTGTGAATGTAGCTTTAGACCGTGGAATTTCTGCAAAGAAATTCAATGTGTCACACGGATCATGTGCAGACGGCCCGTGGAAGACTGGAGCCTGTGTTCTTCCTCATGGCACAGACACAGGGAAGAGGTGACCTATTGCTCCTTACAAATACAATGAGACTGATTTGAGTTCAGTGAGCAGAAAGTGCTGAGGAAGCATGGGGTGAGAGAGACAGTGTAATAACCTGTAATGTCAGATCACAGAGGGAGTAGGGTAGCCCCTGCATAATTTTAAAAATTGATTTTTAAACAACAAAACAAATATAAGACGATTGATCTGTGCTGCACTGTAAAATATATTGGCGCTATATAAATAAAACTTTTTTAAAAATGATTATTATTATTAAAGGCATATTACCATCTGGGCATTCACATTTAGTTTAATTCATCTACCATATATATATACCGTATATATTTCTTCAAATGGATGTATTAAAAAATGTTTCTGTGTGAAGATAATTTCTCATAAATGTAGCCATTGTCCATTAGAAACAAGATAGCTTCCTTGGATACGACCATCTCGCATTCTAGCAGTGGTGGTCAGACTTACAGTATTGAGCCCTGCCTGACCACCGGGATTCAGCATTCATTACCACAGGACGGCGGTGGGTCATGCATTAACTCCTGGACAATTGATATACAAAAACTGTTTCTTTGTGCAATCTCTCCAGCAGAGGTGGCCGTATCCAAGGACACTGTCTTGTTTCTAGGGGACCATGTATAATATATATATATATATATATATATATATATATATATACTGTATATAGTCGAGTATAAGCTGACCCGAGTATAAGCCGCGACCCCTAATTTTACCACTAAAACTGGGAAAACCTATTGACTCGAGTATAAGCTGAGGGTGGGAAATGCATTGGTCACAGCCTCCCCATTAAATAGCCTGCTGGACCCTGCCCCATAGTATATAGCGAGCACCTGCCCTCCAGTATATATCCTGCCAGCCCATTTCCCCCAGTATACAGCCAGCCCCCAGCCCCAGTATATAGCCAGCCCCCTGCCCCAGTATATAACCACCAGTGGGGGAAGCCAAAAAGGTGAGTTTTGATATATTTTTTTTACTTGAGTATAAGCCAAGTTTGGGTTTTCAGCACTTTTTTTGTGCTGAAAAACTAGGCTTATACTCAAGTATATATGGTATATATAATATATATATATAGCAGGTTAATTAAATTGAACGTGAATGCCCATACGAGAATACACCACAGTTCCAGTGCTTGGATGTACAATCAGTTGTCCCTGGTTTATTGTGCTTGATTTTGATAGTAGATTTCCTTTCAGTTGTTACTTGTATGCAGAGAGTCCATAAAGGCTTCCCGTAATTCTACTTCCACCATTAAAAAGGAAAATGGATAGATTACATTTTCTCATCTAATCCCAAATGTTTGTATTGAGGTGTAGGAATTTTTCAGCCAAAGGGATAAAGTCGCTATATTTTCCATCTCTCTCTTTGGCCTGGAGGCCATTATGAGTAAGCATACTATTATAGTAGACTGAATAATATAATGTAAGATTACATCAGCACAAGAAGGCCAAGCTCCTTCCATGTAATTGCGGGGCTTTCATACCTACATTATGTATTGAAATCTATTTTTTTCCTTCATGTTGCTTTGACACTTCCCTCCAGGGCAACGTGATGTGATTGAGAGGGAAGCCTACAAATTTCATGTAATTCACTGCTCACATGAGAAATAACTGCTTTGTCTCCCAGATGTTTTGACATTAAGGTAATTTATTTGAAAACCGCCTGCATTTTTAGAAAAGGCAATCTGTACCCGCAGCATGTGCAATGAATTAATACAACAATGCTAGGTGATGTGCATGTTTTATACTATTGATTTCAAGATGTTTAATGACAAATCGGATTATTCTCCATGTATGGCGTTCCTTTGTATCCTTCAGCATTCAGTGTAAATGAGCTGTTTTATTTCTCTTGAATAACTCTATCATGTAGATTGTACTAAAGCTCTCTATCCATCATTCTTTGTCTTTATTGAGCTCATTTGCAAATATTTGTATATTAATATCATTAGAATTGTTCTTTTAAAGAGCAATAAATGCTTTACAGTTCTGATTTCATAAATAATGTTGGAAAACACAAATCAGATGTAACATTTGACACATGTATTATATGACGCTTAGTTGTTGTTTTTGGGGGGCCCCACAGTTTTGTTTTCAAAATTTTTCACATCTCTACAGAAGGTGTCCTATAGTATATGTATAAGATTTAGACTAAATATAATATGTCGACTCACATCCTACACACATGCTTTTAAGATCCGGTTCCCTCCACATTTTTGCCCCTTTTTTAGGATACGTCGGGCGGATTCCCTATGTGCTCTTAAAACAAGATGCATCCCACTGAAAACAGGAGGAGTATTAAACATCTTCAGCAGCCGGTGAACAGATGCATCACTGGGGACCTCCCTGAGCACACTCTCAGTGGAGGTAAGGGGAGAGATGTAATACTTTGCATCCATACCCCATTGCCTTCAATGGCCTCCGCGGAGTGTATACATCACTCAGCAGGACTGAGCAGGATGGAAAGATGTACCTTGGTGCATCATATATGTCCTGCAGTACACAATCTATACTGTACAAACAGAGGCAAAGAAAGAAAATGTCTATGTACAGTATATGCTCAGTGTATACTTAAGGAGCTTTCCTTGCACTGAGCATGTACAAAAGAAATGATGTTAATGTAGCCTTACTGTATCACATCCTCAGGATGCCATTGCAGCTTAAAGGGAACCTGTCACTGCTGTTTTAAAAAAAAATGAGCATTCGACAGGTTATAGAGCCTTATGGCTTAATGACACCCTTTTTTAACTTCATGATCGATGGTCACAAGTGGAGAACATTAACTTTGATTTTCTACCTGGTAACCAGACAGAGAATCCAGTGAGTCACACTAGGCATATACTCACGCTTGAGTCTAGCAGACGCCTCCTCAGCACATCATCAGTTCCTCCTCATTCTGAGCGGTGTGTGCGCCTGGCATTGGGGCGTTTCTGTGCACTCACTACAGCCAGCGAACTGTCATGGATGAAAGTTTGCAGTCTGCGGGACAATTCTACACCAGACCCTTCCTGGTATTATGTAAATAAATATCCCATTTGTGCCATTTTACCAGTCTGAATACTGTGCAGGGAAGGAGACAGCAACCTGCATCATACTCTCCCATTTACTTCCTCTGCTCCTGACTGATTTCCTGTATTTAAATCATAGCCACTGTTAGTCCCGCTCTGCACTGGGTGCTGCATAGCTCCTTTCTTTCCTATACATAACCATACTCATTTTTCTTCCTTGCCACATTCAGTTCCTGCCACTTTGTGACCCCCTCCCCACTGCTTTCTTACAGGACTGTTATCAACTTCTATATTCCTCACCTCCTCCTCTTCACACAGAACCGATTACACCTCAACCATCCTTGCCAAAACTTGGTGATTGGTGATTGTCCTTTACATTGTGCCTTTGCTCAATAACCATGTATGACAATAATATTTGTTATGATGGCAGTAATATTAATCACTATATTTTCTCCTGGCATAGTGATATTGTTGGTAATATTATCGTTTGTATAGTGGTCTTTTTTAATAATCTGTATGATGTTGTTAAGGCTTCATTTACTTAGCGGTAGCCTGGGTGAGCACACGTCAGTGCGCTGCAGAAGAGGAGGGAGGAGCAGTCTATGGGAGACGTATATCAGGTCGGTATACATGTCCCCAACTGTTGTGTGCATGGGGCCTTATGTTGTTGAAATGGTATGGGTCATCATGTGGCATATTATTTGGCCCTTGTATAGTGGTAGCATTTCTAATAATGGACCAAATTACAATGTTGGCACGTAGGTTTTGGGTTGCAGTTTGGGCACTTAGTCTCTAAAAGGTTTAGTCTCACTGGTCTAGGGGGATTGTTGAGGACTCAGATTCCAAACTAACAGTGTCTGATTTCTAATTATAACTTTATTTAAAATAAAGTTTCTTGTTAACAAAGGAGGCATAAAAAGAGATTAAATTTTTTTATTTGATGATATTTTTGTTACATATTTCATTGTCAAAGAACCGAAAAGCTACATTTCATAGGAAACTATGACTCATATGCTGTTGAAATGTAACAATAACTTGAAAGGAAAAAAGTTATTCCTTTGATCGCTCACACTTCCAAATACAGACAGTCCCCGACTTAAGAACACTCGACTTACAGAGAACCCTTAGTTACAAATGAAACCCTCTGCCCCCTATGACCTCTAGTGATGATCTCTGGGTGTTGATCTTTTGCCCCAGCATGCAACCATCAACTGTAAGAGTGCCTGCAGTGAAGTTTTCATGTTTATACTTTTTGTTTTTTTCCTGGAGTTAGACTAAAATATACCATTTCCGACTTCCGAATACAAATTCAACTTGAAAACATACAGAAACTCTTATACATAACTCTGGGACTGCCTGTAGACTAACAACCTCCAGTTTGTATATGCACACAATTCACAAATAAGGCTCCACTCATCAATGGTTATTACGGAAGCTTATCCAAACTGGGTGCCTAGATGCCACTTGTGAGAGGAATCATGTCCTTTTGACATATGCTTGATGGCTAAAGATCAGAGTTTCTTTCCTTTATTGAAAAACACTGCCCATACCTTTGAATACAGTAATAAATGTATGCATAAGCCAACTAAAAAACAATCACATTATATGTATCCATAATGGTGACATTTAAAAGTTGCCTACAAAAAACAAGGCTTAATATATAATGACATATATCTAATGACAGAAAACTATGGCTTTTATGGATTTTGAAAATCTAAAAAAACAAAAAAACTGCCTCCTTTTGGTATTAATATATTTTTATAATATCCATAGACAACTAGACATTTCAGCTATTCACATATAGTAGTTACTTCAAATATTTGGCCATAGATTTGAGAAGTTATACCCATTAGAATGAGGCCACAGGTTATGTATGAACCAGTGAATTCCAGCAATGCAATTTATGCTTCCATCTCTCATGTAGTTCTATAATTTAATTAGCATTAAATACAGATTTTGTGATTATTTACAGTATATGATGCAGTAGTTCAGTTGTAACAGTCTTTAGCAATCTCGCATCTATTACCACGAACCACTGGTTTTGATACTGGAAATTTGTAGAGTCAAACATTATTTCCCTTCATGCACAATGGGCATATAAACTATGGAGATGATCTGATTGCAGAACTGCAAGCTATAGCCATACTGTATTGCTAAAAGCTTTTTGACCTTGAAATTATCGAAGTTGTATCCTACATTAAAAAACATCACTATTGTAATTATATTTTGTTATGCAAACCCAGGCTGGGGTAATTTCAAAGATGATTAAAATAGTACAGTGCACATTGTGGAAAAGCAACCATTTTGGTGCCATGTACATGTGCTAAGTGATCATGTGCTAAGGGATCATAAATGACAGCAGTAACATTTTTGATATAAGCAGAGACTGAGCAATATGTATCTGGATTGACCAGTCCATTATTGCATTGTCTTCTTTTGTGATATTGGCATTTGAGAGTACCAGCTTCTGGGGACCCTTACCAGAACCAGGTATTTCTTTGACAGGACAGGATCTGTGTGTCAGTTGTATCAACTATGCATGCGCAAGCCGGAAACTGTGACACCTAGCAGAATACCTAATGGACACCAGAGCCACTCAAGATACCTAGATGACCTGCTACCACTATCCAACTGCAATAAAGTTTATTTAATGCTACATATCAGGGGACATTTATTATATGCAGCTCTGGCCTCCTGATAAAATCATAGAATTGCCCCATAGCCTGTGCTTGAACAAGTGCCGGCTTTTAGCAGTGAGCAGGGCAGGAATGCCCCATGCCAACCCACTGCACCGTCGACTACGCCCCCACCTTCACACACCTCCATGCCCACCTGATTTCTGTCTGTGTGCCAGGAACTGAGCATATTTCAGGGCCTGTGCGGTCAAGCTCTGATATATACACCCCCCCCCCCCATCATTTCTGGAACACATGGTCAGGAAGCGTTGGTTTGGTCATCTACCAAAAAGTTATTGAAGTTGCTGTTCACATTATATACAGTGTCGCATCTGCATTAGAAATAGGAGATGTCATAACATTTTTTTTAAAGCTTTTTAGTTGTAGTACTAACTCTGATAGGTAAAATAACAGCCAGAATATTGTGATCAGCTTTTAGGTTAAAGTAATACATGTAGTAGAGTAACTAAGTGCAAGGGCCCTGGGTGAAGATAATTTCTCATAAATGTAGTCATTTGGTCCTATAGAAACAAGACTGTGTCCTTGGATAAGACCACCACCTCTGCAGGAGAGATTGCACAAAGAAACAAAAAGCTTTTTTATATGAAATGTCCGTGAGTTACTGCAGGTCCCACAGCCGCCCTGAGGTAAAGAACGCTGAATCCATGTGGTCAGGCAGTGCTCAATAGCGCATGTCTGGCCACTGCTGCCAGAGTGCCGGGTGGTCGTATCTGAGGAAGCTATCTTGTTTCTAAGGGACAACATTGCTACATTCATGAGAAATTATCTTCGCTCAGGAACATTTTTTAATAACATCCGATTGAAGAAATGTTTACATATGGCAAATGAATTTAATGAAATGTGAATGCCCAGATGGGATACCCCGTTAAGGTTTTGGACATTGTGGAACATTGTGAAACCGCTGGCCAATAGTGTCCTGGTGTAGAGAATTTAGAATAGATTTGCTGTATGTCAAGATTGTGCTGGACACCGCTGTATTTAAAACTTACAGTGAAGTGATTTACAGACGTGGTAGAGAGGATATTTAGAACAATATTTAGTCTCAGAATCACCACGTTTTTAAGGGTTTTTTTTAGATACAGTGAAGAACATTAAGATGGTTGCAAGTTAAGACCCATTTTAAGAGTCTAATAGATGACCATCCCTGATCTTAACAGAATTTCTATGTTTTAGAAATCCTTTCAGTGCAAACACAAACTGTTCTAAGGGATTTATTCCCTTCCTACTAGATTTCAATTCCTTGGATTGCTATGTCATCTAGTTCTTACTTTGTCACTTAAGGTCCACTGACTTTAGTAAAAATTTTATTGAAAAAAAGGATTATAGAAAATTATTTGTATGTTTCAAATCTCCTAAATGTGTTTTGTCTCTCCAGTAACTGAAATCTCAAGAGTTTGGCAATGCTTTAACTTAAAGAAACAGAAATTCATTTGAGATTTCCTTTTAATCCAAAAATCTGTCAGTGTTCTTTATTGTCTCCTAGCAGCAGCATATACAATGCAGATTGCGTGAAATTCATGGAGTGCGTACACTCAGTCGGAAACTTGTCACAACACACAGCAGGTGGTAGTTATCCATTATTGAAAGTAGTGATTAAACAGAGCTGTTGCCATTTCTCTCTCATTGTTGCAGTCATTATGAATAACAGTTCCTGACAGCACCTGTTAATATGCTATAATTCTTGTCAATCTTTGTGCTCAGTCTAGTTGCTGTGTATTTGTGCTTTTCAGAGCTGTGCAATTAACTGTGTATATGACTTCTCTGTCATTAACAGTCCAGAAAAGGGTCTTGTTCAGATATGTTACAAAATGTGCATGACTGTTTCCTGTATAGGATTACAAGTATGTACATTCACAACCATAATTGGGAAAATGTATAGGTATTTTTAGCTGGAGGACTGTACTTGCCTTTAAACAATGAACATTTTTATTAAAAATCCACGTTCATTCATTTTTGTCCATATCTGAAAATAGAAATGAATCTACAAAATATAAAGTGCAATGTGCCAATCCTTAAAAAGGTCTAAAACTTGATTTCATAATAGAAACGGCCTAAATTATGAAAAAGATATGTTGGACATAATTGGGCTTATTTACTAAGTGGTTTTTGGCGCACGCGACAGGATTTTGGCGCATCGGCACCGGTTTTCATGCGACACAAATCAGAGGGGGTGGCGCGGGCCGACGGGCGATCCGACTGATTCGGACTAAGTGCAGGAATTAACATTTAAATTGTGTTGCAAGCCATGCACTTACATACACCGGGAAGAAGAAGGTGAACTCTGGCGGACCTGAGCGGGGAGCGACACATGCAGGACATACCGGATCGCGACGTGGACAGGTAAGTAAATGTTCCCCATTGAGTCTGATGTACTATCTTTAGAATGGCTATATAAAATAAGCATTTCATGAACCTGACTAAACTCCATAAAAGCTTATGAGGCCAGTGTATTCATCTCAGTCTCTTCCCACCTAGACTGCATTATAGGTCGGCAAAGACTGAGTTTATCTAATGAATACGACTGGACTTGTGAGCAATGTTAACATTTCAGGATTAAATATGCTTCAAAGATATATTTTCAATATTGTATGCAGAAATGTGAAATCTGGTTTCAGATCCTATTTTAAGAGGTCTTGAGGATTTAAAGGTTGTTGAGGTCTTTGAAGGCTGCTACGAACCCAACTGAATAGCAGTGGAAGAACTTTTAAGTAAGTTTTTATTTACTCCACAGAGCAACATGCAATATAATACATTGCATTTGTTTCCTTTAAAACAGTGGGTTGAATGTATAATGGCCTCGTTCTCCAGAGCAAATACATTGTTTAGCCATTCAGGGATCCCCTACTATCTCAAAATCTATTGACCTAGAAGAATCTAGAGTGCTGTTTTTATATTTTATGATAGCAAAGCCAGGTGTGACAGGGGCACATTTACTTACCCGTTCCTTCGCGATTGCCGCTGTGTGTTGTCTGACGAAAATGAACTTTGCTGTGATTCACAAAGACTGTGGACCCGATTTCCTGCATCTGTTGGCATGTCTTGGCAGTGATTTGCTTCTGCCAATGTTCAGGGTATTTCCCCTTACATAGGCAGTTACTTCACTAGAGACCTCCATGAGGGTTTGCCCAATGGAGGCTGGGAATGGATGCACTGTTTTGCATCTGTTCTCTTTAGACTGTACGCTTATTGTATACGTCATTCATCAGAAAAGAGCAGGGTGGAAGACAGAGCAAGCTACTTTCCCACAGTATGGGATGTATGCAAAAGCGTTTTCCAAGGTATTAAATGGAAAACAATGCCTCCTTTTGCTACCTTGAAAGGCAGCCCCCTTAACACCAAGTATGACCTACAAGAAGTCTAATAACATGATCTGCGATTAAGCCAAACCAGTATATCCATTCCAGAAGGAACAGACTCCCAACTGTAGACAGCACTGTTTCGACCTGTTTGGGTCTCCTCAGTACAGCGTAGAGAACTGGATTGGCTTCCCACAGTATGCAATGTTTGCTGTACAAATGGAATTAAAAAGGATGCCCCCAAAAATGTATATGCTAGAAGCTTTTCTGGAGTATTTCAAAAAATTATGTATGAATGTAGTCTTAGACTATACAGTTTTAAAAGGTGTAAGATTAATCATATGGGGATTAATCATATATTGAGGATAAATTCAGTGCATCTTCAGGGTGCGTTGTCTATGTTTATACCATCTAAATGTTGTCTGGGATAGATGAGTAAATAACTTATTTTTTAGTTTATTTATATACTGTATTTTATTAATTTGAACATGTTTTAAAGGAAAGTATTGTATGAAAAACATAACAAATGCCTCAGGAACACTCCTTTATGATCTTTCTCTCTTTGTTCTCTACTGAGATTTCTATATCGAAATAATAGTTTTTTTATCCTCTTGTCCTGACTCCAGACAGTTCTCTGTCAAGCTGTGACTTTTCCTGTTGTCAAGTACAAAGCTTTTATAATTTCCATTTGATCGGTGCTCCATTGTGTTTAGCTCTCTGCCAGATCCGTATACTTTCGCTCTGTTCCAAATACATAATATTTATATTTAGGTTTATATAATAAAGGTAAAGAAATATGATATATTCAAAGAAGTTATGTAATGAAAATATAGACAATTCTATCGTTTGTAAAACTTATAAAACATTTGATTTTCTATTATTAACAGCCTTATCAGTCTTAAAATTGTGTGCATTAACCTTGTATGGCAGTGTATCTTATACACGGTTGTATTTTGGACACAATTTCGTTAGGTGTCTTAAGACATGATGTATTTGCTGCGTGGCTCTATTGTATAGACAATAAAAGGGAACAGCATTTTGACGCCATCCACATTAAGTGGTAATATTCAAAGTGGAAAAACAAGCCATGGTAGCATGCTCATTATGATGGAAAAATGTGGGGAATTTCATAAAGGGGTGAAATCCACATCAATTCTAGATTTCAGAGACTCTGCTGTGCCTTGGCATGTTGCACTATGTGCTGAAAGATACTTTCCTTTCCCTGAATATGAAACACCGCCTACCACTGCAGTACAGCATATATATGCGTGTGCAGCTTCTCCAACTTCCAAGCGCTGCATTAAAATGCAAAGTCATCACATTGTGATATCACACATATTTTCAGCGGCTTTACACTGTTATTGTGTAACATTCAGGCATAGAACCTAAACCAGGGTTCTGAGAATAGTGGCCTAAGGGTTAGTGCTCTTTTGTGAAATCCATTACCATTTACGCTTTGCTTGAAATGATATAGTCACTCAGACTTATGCACATTTACATTCATCCGTTTATCCAATGACTCAAGGTACCTTCACACTGAGGCTGAAATGTTTCCATCCATTCTGTCCACATTCACACACTTCCATCGATTAAATAAATCAATCTAAGGCAGTTTTGCACTTACTCTTAGCCCTCCCTCAACGACAGACTGAATGGATTTTACATGACATGCATGTATTCCAGTGGCTGCTTTGTACATTGTTTGCTAGGATGATGTATATTCTTTGTTGAAGATGTGTTAAATGGGTGATAAGACTACACTCTTTTACATGTTCTATATAAACTGATTAATTGACAGCCAATGATCTAATGTTTATTGAGGCTGTAAATGGCCCTCCAGCCTGAAGATAACGTTGTTCGCGCGTACATAAGGTCCCCTGGTCAATAAGGAAGGTGTATCTGGTACTTAGAGAAGTTCTCTGCAATCATAGGAGGGTGGGAGTTCAGTAAAAGCAGAGAGTAACATTTATATTATCTACACATTCGTAAAGTAAAGTGAAATTTTGTTTCCTTGGTGGGGGGATGATTTAGTGCTGTCCCCAAACAACACAAATGTTGTTTATCCTTTATCCTGGCAGTAAGTAAGATGCAAGCTGTTGGGTCTGTTGTTGGCTTTTTCTTCTCTGCTCATTTGGAAAAAATGTGCAAACTTGGCCAATTGTATATGTCTAGGGGAGTAAATAGAGATAACTGTCAGCTGAATGAGTAGTCCTTGACAGCTATGACATGTGAACAACATCCAAAGAAGAATGTCAGCTGCACGGAACAACAACTATCACATGTGTATGACTAGCCCAAGTCACAGAAAGAACGTTCATGTCCAGTGGTCGGTATGAACAATGGATGTCTATGAACACGTTGAGTCATCACTATGTGGTGGCTAGACGGTGGAGTCGTCTTAATAAATTCGGAGGTTAAAATGCCAAAACAATTATTATTTTTCTAAACATTTGACTCACTAGAGAGTTCCACAATTAGTTTAACACATGAAAGAACACAAACCACGTAGCCCTTTTATTCACCATTTCATTTTGTGTTAATTATAGTACGGTGTGACAGCATAAAAATGCGCTTTCATTGCCAATACTACTCTATTGCGGTTGCCTTACAAAACATAATTTCCCGCCTTTATAAAAACTCCTCTAAATGAAAGACTTGAAGAAATGATCTTAGCGGCACAGCTTTGTTTAGATCGCCGTGCATTGTGCACAGATATTAACATGAGATTTGCTCGTTCCCTGCCTCTGAATAGATTCCAACCTAATTGCATATTGTATGTTCAGCCTTGGTCACAAAAACCATCAAAAGGTGTTTGCTATAATTTTGTACTCCTAAATTCACATTGTAACGCAGCAAAGAATAAGGATTTCATATGAGACGGGAGGTCATTTACAGGGTAGCGACAGCTTGAATGTCTGCCAGTAAGCCTTGGAAAGGGAGGTCTCTCTACTTAATGCAGCTTCAAAAGCTCTTCTGTTGAGAGCTGAAAAAGGTTAAATGGGGTCCCTGGTGAGACAGCAGGTGTAAATTGGCTAGAGCAAAGTATTGATAAAGAACATTGGCATAATGAGGTCTGACATGAACAAATGTTGGTAGCACTTACAATGTAGAACTAACTATCATGTTCAATAATGTAGACAGAGGTATAAGAGTAATTCCCTTTAATCAATGAATGTGGTCAGACTTCCCTTTTCCAGTCTTTCAGTAACAGGTCAAACTGAACCCTATATTCAGCGAAAAATAACTTAATAAAGACATTACAAATTCCACATCATTGTTCCATTTACTTTCAAGAGGATGCATAGTCCAATAGTTTCCATACCAATGTTTCTCCATGGAAGACACAGATCTGAAGTGTTCCGTGCAAATTCTCTGGTGTCTTCATTTATGGTCTCATGCAATTGGCCTGTCCTGCTGGAACCCATAAGGGAACTCTAGGCTATCCTTCAGGTCTGAAGTGCAGGTTGATTTATATAGCTATAAAGGGCCTCTCTTGGTGCTTGTTCAGGTATCTGCTGGTATGGATGCAATCTATAAAAGCAGATTGTAGACGAGTGTGGCTAGCTCTGCAGTGTTCCCTGCTCGTAGACCAAACAATCCAATTATAGGCACTTGTTTTGGAGGATAAGACACCTTTTGACCCGACTAAATAAGTCAATACTACCTACACACTGCATGGAGAGCCTCATCTAGAGCACTGATATTCGTCAGGAGGGACACACTGACATTTTAACTACATGGTTGCTGGCCAGATTTTATTAGAACATACCAATAATTCTGTGTATTTGATGGCTCAAGCAGTCTAAAGCTAAAGCCAACATTTTAAAAGAACCTCACTAAGCATAGGTCTATGGATAATGGCATTTGTAGTAATCAACAAATACTGAGATAACTGGAAATAGTTAATTTTACTAAGATATGTCAGAAATAAAATATTTTCTATGATTAGTGGCTATTGAAGTTGATAGTGGCAAGTTTTCAGTTCACAGTTAATAGCATATGGTATCCAGACTGTAGACAGTGACTTGGATTTCATTGCACGCTCATAGGGGATAAAGAAGTCAAGCAGTTTGTTAGACTGAGTGAGGATATCTGTGTGCCAAGCATTAATAACCTTTCAGTTTTTCTGCTGTACTGACATGATGGGTTATCGGACAGAGATGACTTTTACTGTTAAGCATCATTCTAAATATATTCAATTATGAAAAAACATTGAGGGGAAGAATTTGTCTTAGGTTTGCTCTTAACCTCATTTACATATGTCCTTTTTGGGCATATTAAGCAGATAAGACATGTATTGAGGAGAAATGTCAGCTTATAGTAAAAGCAGTGCATGCCCCATTATTTCTCTATGTACTGTCACTCCACTTACACACTGGTTCCTAGCTAAAGTAGTGTTTTGAAGGTGCTCTTACTGACTCATTATTCACTCTGTAGGCTTCAGTTGTTTTAAAGTGGTATTACAACCTATAGGAAATGTACTATCTACATGATTTGTAACACATCCACCTTTTAGACCTACGCCTATTTTCAGGTTGTATATTTCCCAACCAATCAAAGTGTTAAATGGATCTGCATACATACAACACACAGTGCAGTCTCTATGGGTCTCAAAGTAGCAAGATAGCTGACTGTGTACTTTAGCATTCAGCCAACAGCAAACTCTACAGATTCTACCATAATTTTACCATTATTCTAGCCATTATTTTAACCTTAATTTGGTTGGGTGTGTGTGTGTCCATGGTATGAGATGGGAATAAGACACTTCTCAGATGCTCATCTTTTCTCTTTGAGGGAAAAGTTGGGTAGCCCCAAAGTGGAGTTTCTTGTCTACTTTAGTTGGGAATTAAGAATTCTCGTTACATAAACAGCCAATTAAGGCTGACTTGTAGGCGTATGGAGACTTATAGCCATTGATTCTCCACTAGGGGATTCTGGGAAACATGCAAATATGTTTTCCAGGATGGGGAAAGCATTGCATCTTTTAGTAATTTTAGTAATTTAGTCCCCTTAAAGGAAACCTACCACTTCTGATGGTAGGTATTAGATGTAAACACCGGGCATCAGCTCAGGGTGAGCTGGTGCCGGAGCTTACCTTAGCTAGTGTTTTAAACCACTATATTGTGGTTTAAACACATTTTGGTTTACAGCCCCGAGGTAGCTTCGGCGCTGCACGCGGCCGTGCGCGCGTGACGCCTCCGGCACTTCCTACGCGCGCAGCGCCGAAGCTGCCTCGGGCTATAAATCAAAATGTGTTTAAACCGCGATATAGCGGTTTAAAACACTAGCTAAGGTAAGCTCCGGCACCAGCTCACCCTGTGCTGGTGCCCGGTATTTACATCTAATACCTACCCTCAGAAGTGGTAGATTTCCTTTAACATCAAGCATGACTTTCAAGAAGCCTAATGACATGATGTGGGATTAAAGCGGAACCAGTATATACATTCTAGAAGGAGCAGATTCCCAACTGTAGACAGCACTGTTTCCACCTGGTTGGGTCTCTTCAGTACAGCACGTACATTTGGATGTACATATCCAAAACAGATATGGACCATTTAAACTCTAGTTCCATTTAAAGTCTGTAGATTGGTAGTTACCCACAACTTGCAATCTAACACCAGTCAATAGACGACTGAAATTGCTGTAGATCCCAACGAAATACACACAGTGTGTACCTACATGACAGCATATTCCCTTAATGTGGTGTTGCTGCTGTCCATGGGTTATTTGTTCTTGCCCTATTGAGTTAAAGAACATTAGAAAAGGTGAATAGCCCTTAACAAAGAAAACACATTATACGTGAGCAATGTGATTAATGAATAACCTATACCCTCATACATCACTGGTGTAATCACTGTCTTTACTAGCTGCAATCTGACATCATGATTTCTCACATCACGAGAGAGCGCTATTACACATATAAAGCTGCTAATTTTATTTTATAGGGAAACATAAATATGAGCAGATTACATTGTTTGTGGGGCTCCATCTCTTGGGTGGGTAGAAAAAAAAAGAAATTATTATTATTACTGATTTTAGTTATTACATGTGTCCACCAGTGTTGTCCTAGAAGACACATCCACTGCCTCGCTGAATTAGTATGTGGATGGCAATCAGGTTACAACTAGTGCCAGATAGAAAAGCTGTATATCAAGTCTGTATATCTAGACTTATTTTGCATGTTAATTAAAATGGCTTTTATATATAGTGTATTACTTAAGCTAAAGGAACAGACAAGAGTGACAAGCAAATGGAAGGTCTTATTTGAAGGAGTTCACTCTATGATACGGCATTCAGTAAAGTATGGCCAATATTCTCTGTTCGCCTTTTATACATTTGAAGGTATAGGGAGATGCAGTTTCACCCCACTAATGTATTTAGGGAATAATTGTATGCTGTACAGATTATAAATCCTAATGTAGCAATGTGCACATTCCCTTATGCTGAGCCGAAAGTATTCTATTTAATTTTTAACTTTATTTAAATTATTGTATCTCTAACAATGAAATAGGTGAGGAAAGGATAATAAAAATATCAAACGACTGGAGCCACACTGCAAGGACATGGGAGAAAATCATTACATTTTTCTTCGCCATAGAAACCTTTGTTTCCGCTTTTGCACCTGACTTAACAAACCAAGATTACATGAAAACATCAAAGACATTAATCAGAAAAAAACAGCTTATATTAAATCTTTTTTACACAGTAATCTTTGAAGTTCTCTAATTCCACTAATGAAAGAAGATAAGCATATTAGGAGTCATTTGGAGATACTTTTCTTAAAGTCACCCATGAAGCAATTCATCTTAGCATTGTAAATGTTTGTGCTCTGAAACTCCCTTTACAGGAATTTCATTTTGGCTGACTTTTACATACAGAAATTATATTTGGAAACAAATCCTTACTGAAATATGTGCATTTATATTTACCCATCTACTAAAAAGGGATGTTTAGTCAGATTCATGCTACTCAATTCATATTACTGTGGAGGGAAGTGTCATAGGGGTGGCTCTACTTACCCACCCATTAAAGGGAGTGTGCCACCTCCTTAACTGACCACTTTTAAATACATCATTGTATAGAGTACTTTAAAAGTTTTACACTCCTAGTGATCTGTTATTTTAGAGAAAATTTAGTTTTTATATTTATGCAAATAAAATGTTCAGGAAACTGACCATGCCTGTTGGAGCACCTGTATTCTTCTTTCTATGCTTTTCAGAACCAACCAGCAGCTCCCCTTTAAACAGTGACTAACATATTCTGCAGAAAGAAGGTGTAGATCGAGGAGATCGATTGTACCAGCAGGAGAAGAAACATTCCCAGTTCACCTAGAAACTCACTTGCATAAACATAAAACTCAGTAGTAATATGTTGTTGGCAAACAGGAGTGGAGAGTGTTGAGTGCCATACACACTACTGTATTTTCTTGTGGTTGTAATGAGAGGCAGGAATTTGTGCTGGCAATTGCTTAAGTGACATTACTTTACTCTTAAAGGAGTTGTCCAACTATTTTTAAAAAATTAGCTCTGATGACTTCCGGCGGCCTGGCACGTCTAACCATCTCTTCTCCCAGCGCCTAATACAGCGCTAAGACAAGGGACGGGTGAGCATGCCATGAGGAAGTTGTCAGATAGCTCCTTTAAGTAACATTATTGGTAAGAAGCTAGATTTGGGCGTAGTAGACAAACACTCTTCGTCTACATAAGGAATTGTGTAATTTGTTAGAATCTTACATTTTTCATGGTCAGTAAACCAAAAACTTTAATTCTGGCAACTTATTACAAAACTTCACTTAACACCACTTTGGCTAAGATGTTGTTCCTCTGCAGTGCACTGCATTCATTATACATGTTTGCTATATAAGAACAGATGTGTTCGGATAAAGAGAATAAGGATAACTTGGGAAGCCTAGTAGTGTGAACACATAGTTAGTTACACCTCATACAATTTCCAGGAGCAAGTAATGACCTACTTGTAACCTTTAAGAATCACTATTATTAGTTCAATTTGTCCTTATACAAGGCTGCTGCAGCAATATATCCTCTAGCAATTCCTGCCAGTGTCATAATGTGTTGACTTAGTAATATATTATTAAAACTGAGAGCCTGGACAGGAAAAAAAGTAAAAATGTCAACCTGCCAAAAAAGTTGCTTTTCAACATTTCCATTTATTTGGGGGGAATGAATGCATCAGTGCTGTAAGAAACAAAATTGTGAGATAAATATTTGAAGCCATAATAGTTTTTTTATGACTCCTGTTGGTTTGGAAGACAAGTGCCATTTTTCACTAGAAGCAGCGCATTCCATTCTTACAGCCCTTTGTTCTGCAGAAGGACATAAAAAATGGTGGCGTATATCTCGTCTCTTAAGTATAGCTTCCAAGCAATCACTAAGAGGCTATATCTATTTTGTTTCATTATTGTTGTAAAACAGTTGTTTTATTTGTGCGGTTCCTTCAACCTTGAGCTCCTGGGATTACTTAAGTAAGACATTGAGGACCGCAGACGCATCAAGCATTTAGTAAGACCCAGCATATGAATAGCCTAGATGTGCTGCTGGTCATTTATTAAAGTACAGCGGCATGTCAAATGGACAAAGGAGAAAATATGGATTTCAGCACTTTCTCTTTCTCTTAAAATGCTGAAATGAAATGAAGAAGCATTATGGCTGCTAGATCTCAGCACTCAGCATCTATTCAGTACATTATATTATAATCCTTCAGTCTTATTATTGTCATTTATAACTTCCCTAATCTGTAAAAAAAAAGTGAAGTGGTCATAAAATCCTTTAGGGCACAGGCATATTATGGGTTGGGCCATACCAATAATAGTTTCTCTTTTTGCCCCTTGGCGTTGAGTGTCGTGAAGGGGCGAGGTTGGTGGGAGAATGGTTGGTGGCTGGGCAGAAACTGGATTGAGCAAACTTTTAAAGGTAAGAGTTTGGAGGCTGAGGATTATTTCTACGACAGGCAGTACCTGGGATAGGAATATACACTGCACAGACAGCCACCGGATACGCCAAGAGGAGCCTCTTGATATATCGGGCTATGCCAGAGTGGCACGAGCGCCAGTGTATGATAAATAATCCCTATGGGTTTATGTTGCTTTTACTGTTTCCTTTTTGTGCCTCAGATATTAAATGGAGGAACAGGGAGGTTGCATGACTGACGGAGGTGCCCTGTGGTGGCACATGAAATGGTCAATGCACATGACAATGGGGTGTGCATGGACCCTTAAATGCATCATATACTGGTCAGATGGCCGCAACTATGCCTTTTGTGCAGAAACAGCCATAGAATTAATTTCCTTTGTGCTATAATTTTTCATTCAACATTGTTTCATCATTATTCCATCCATGTGATTTGCAATGGGAAAAAGGCAGCGACAATGCAGTGAACAGGCTTCTGGTCCTGAAAGATGGACTGTGTGATAACTACTTAATAGACTGGTAAAGGGCCAGGAAGTAAGAATTCTCCTTACAGAGACTTTTCCAATTAAGACGTATGGTCATTGCAAATTTCCCAAAATCCCCTGGGAATGCAGCATCAAATATTATTCCAGGATGGGGCAAACATTACCTCTTTTTGTTATGTAGTAATGCAACCACCTTAACATCAAGCATGACTTTCAAGAAGCCTAATGACATGATGTCGGATTTTAGCGAAACCAGTATATACATTCTAGAAGGAACAGATTCCCAGCTGTAGACAACACTGGTTTGGCTGAGTCAGTGGCTATTGTCCCATCCTGGAAAACATATTTGCATATTAGACTGGAAAGTAATATTTCTATGGACAAAATATGAATATGAAAAGGCAGCATTGACATACATGGGTAAAATTGATTAAACTATAGTTAGTAATAAAAATGTAGCAGGTATCACAAGTACTTGCTCTTTTACATTTAGTTTATCCTATCTTTGTAAGCCTCTTGGGGAATGCAGTGGTGAGACAGCAGCCTTATGCCATTAGCCATCCAATTATAAGCATCACACCTCTCTTGATGTGGCACTTGGTTACAGTGTAAATGAAAAGTTGCATCATAAAGGATATTTTAGTTAGTGTGCCCTTTTGAAGTATGTGTTATGCATGGCACACACACATGATCACAGCAAGTCAGAAAACTTTTCCCATAGTAATGGGAACTACATCCATTCATTGTGTGGAGTGTGGGATAGTGCGAAGAGTTGACTTGGAAATCTCTATTTTACAGTTTTTAATAGCTTCCTGTATACACCCATTTCTGACATGTGATGATTGATATTATTTCCATTTTAACATCCTGAAGCCAGTGGGTTAATCTGATTACTTGGCAGGCTGACTTTATATGAGAATACTGGATATTGAACCTGTGTAGCTCTAGGGAAAAAAAATTGAAATCCACAATCATCCTGCATGTGGTTTCATAAAGAGGACCTTTTGGGAGAGCAAGTATCCAGGGAAAATCATGAATGCATCTATTCCAATATAGAACCATCTACTCTACCAGAGATGAAAAAACCTTATGGTAGTGAAAAGTCTTTTTGAATCAGGCTGTACATAGGAACAAAACGCAGATAATGCTGTGATTGGAATCAAAACCATGGCTGCATAACGTCAAGTCAGCAGAGCTAAAAATAACCCGCTGCCCAAGCTCGCCGATATGTCCTGCACCTCTGGAATAGATGCAGCTCTCATTAGCCGCAGCTATAGCTTTTACAGTCTAACAATGGCTATGGACTGAAAATAATGTGTGATTCAGCAGTGGTATTATTTGCAAGGCTATTGCCCAACAGTCAAAAATTACAACTGATAATTAAGCACCTGATAAAAAAAGATAATTACACAACCATAACTCTACTAAATTCTCCCACGACAGTTGCTTATTACGATATTTCATTGAATTTTACAGCTACTTCAGTAGAACGAAGTAACTGGGAGAATCCTGCAAAGTTTGATGTAAAAGATCATACATTACTCCACCTAGCTAAGTAGCCAAGAAGAATCAAAATATAATACATCAGTCAGATGATTGTTCTTGACCAATAACCTGTAGAGTCTCTGTCTGGTGGCAAAAGACTGCCATACCTGTCTTCATAGAAATGTAAGTGCTGCTTACAGGGTGCCTTTTAGAAAATGGTATGTTTTGAATATGAAACAAAAAGGAGAGCGGGCGCATGGTGCCAATAGCGTAATTTCGTGGTGATTAGATAGATGTGAACATCACACACACAGATTGCACTATAAGCTTCATTGTGGCAGAATACGCTTGAACATTATAGTTCACAAATCCTTAACAATTACATTTTTCCTAAGTCGTCTCTTAGCATGGATAAGAGACATACTTGACATACAATACTTACTTTATGCACCTAGAATCAGGTTGCCATGTAAATCTGCCATTCACTTCCACTTTGGGTCTTGGGGAGACTTCTGCCAGCTCTGTCTAGTAGTTTATGGTGAGCCTTTTGTTACTATAGTGTTCTATTGTGACTGCAGCACCTTTGGTCCTTGTGACTGGAACAAGGCTTCTGTACAGTGGCTTCCAAGCTTCTGCAGATGTAAGCAGGAGAAGTGTCTCAAATCTGAACCCACTACCGCATTTTCAGACAGTCCATTTTCTTTAGTCCATTCAGATTACTTTTTAGGCCACATGGTACCCATTTCCCCTTTTTTGGTCAACTACCAAAGTGCTACTCCGTAATTCTATTCTAACCTTTGAGTCATTGTGAGGTCTGGCAGTGCAGCCCTTTTAAGTGCACCTATAAGTGCATAAACACTAATTATACCAGAATGTAGCATTATAGGCTATGGCCTTGTACTTCGTCATCATGTGTGCTTAACTTCAGTACAGAGGCTCAGCAATCTCAAGTAATAGTTTATCTGCATCTTTTTTTGTGTTTTGCTATGTGTGAATGCATGAATGCATATCTAAATACCTGCTGATTTTCTGTAGACTTCCTGACTCCTTCTTTGTCCTTCCTCCACCTTCTTGTTAACACCTGGTAGTTACAACTAACTTGTCTTGTTTGTATAAATTGCAGACTTATTGCAGGGGTATTCTCGTCTGGGCATTCACATTCAATTTCATTAATCTGCCATATATATATATATATATATATATATATACATTTCTTCAATTAGATGTTATCAAAAAAAAATTACCTGTGTGAAGATGATTTCTCATAAATGTAGTAATATAGCTCCTTAGAAACATGACTGGATACAGATGGCCACCTCTGCTGGAGGGATTACAGAAAAAACAAAGGGTGTTTGTATATGAAATGTCCGGGACTTACTGCATGTCCCGGAGCCGTCCTGTGGTAATGATCGCTGAAGGCACATAGTCAGACAGGGCTCAATACTGCATGTCTGGCCACTGCTGCCAAAATGTGGGACATCATAGCAACATTTATGAGAAATTATCTTCACAATGGAACATTTTTTTTTTATAAGATCCAATTGAAGAAATGTTTACATATGGAAAATGAATTAAATAAAATGTAAATGCCCAGATGGGAATACCCCTTTAAAGGGAACCTGTCACCAGGAGACCCATTTTTAGCACTCCCACAGCCCCCACAGAGCATAGTACATACATTGCCAAAGTGTTTTTGTATTAAAAATTGGTTTTACAGAAAAAAAGATATGTTATATTGTACCTTTCATTAGCATCTGTTGTGTGACTAGGCAGTTGCCAAATGGGAGGGGCTGGAAAGGAGCAGTTCCCCCCCACTCTTGGGGAACAGCTACTCCATGTGACCTTTTCAAATATATGAAAACACCCATCACTTGGCTTAGCGAGGCCCCCTGCTCCTCTACAGCCAATCCCGAGTGAGGGGAGTTATTCATATATTTGAAAAGGTCACATGTTTCCCAAGGGTGGGGGGAAACTGCTCCTTTCCAGCCCCTCCCAATTGGCAACTGCCTAGTCACACAGCACATGCTAATGAAAGGTACAATATAACATATCTTTTTTTCTGTAAAACCTATTTTTTTATACAAAAACACTTTGGCAGTGTATGTACTATGCTCTGTGGGGACTGGGCGAGTGCTAAAAATGGGTCTCCTGGTGACAGGTTCCCTTTAAGGTCTAGCAGACCTAGGTCTGACTGTGCAACCATTTAAGTGCATCTGTAAGTGCACAGAATTACTAGAATTGAACCAGAAGTGAACAAAATTGCTGTTTCTTGTAAGTACTTGTCAAACTCAAATTACTTATCACTCATCTTACACTTGCAAAATGTAAAAGTAAAGTCACAGTCGCAGAATGTACTGTCAAGAATGGCTGCCTGTGCATTGGTTCCGACTCCTCAAGCCCGACCCCTACTGTAGTACCCCTGTGTTGTATTACAATGTCTTTTAACTATGTTTGTATACAACATTTGCCTCTTGTAGTGTAGGTATGTATGTAACTGTTATGTTAAGCCTCTCCTTTCATTGGACATACATTTATTCTGCTCAGCTTTAAGCCTACTGATAGGTTCCATGGCAGTAATTCTTTCTCATACATTACAGGAGTACCGGAAATTGCATTATATTAATAAGTAAACAGTATTGTATTAGGAACCTCAATGTAAATATCTGTAATCTTGTAAGACTCCGACCACAAGAAAATTCTTTTGTCACAAGGTGAATGAATGTAGGATCACAACGAGTCAAGTGTTTCTTTGTGAGCAGTGTTTTCTTAAAGGGAATTTCAGATTTTTTTTTCATTGAGCGAAAAAAGCCTGATTGGGAATTGAGTTTGATATAGTATTATGTTCTGAGGGAATTAATTTCATTTCAGCATTAAGACAGCTTATTCACCAACAATCATCTGAGTCGCTTCATATGTGTGACAATAGAAGACACTGGAAACCTCTTTATTGATGCAACAAAGAAAGATAAAACACTTATGATTCTTCATATACATATAATTAACTCTGAATCTGGCTTGCATCTTATTCTGGGAATAACTCTTTCTGTATTAAATTGTAATAACAAGAGAGAACTCTTGGAGGGCACAGACCTGGTTTTATATCCCACAGTTCACTTTTTCATATAAAAAGACAAATTCTTGGCTGTTCAGTTTTTACCCTATTTTAACTTCTGTAGTCATTGCCAAAAATTATATCTTAGTGACCTTGTGCACTGAAAATATGTTCTAGTAATCAGTAACTGTAAAAAATGTCTATAAATAGTTGTAATTGTTCCCGCTAACTTGTTTGTACACTTGTCGTTATGGAAGTATTTTGCCCATCATTGACCCATGAATATATAATTATTATATAAATCAAATACATAAATTTATTTCAGTATATTATTTAAATATGTAACTGTGTTTAGATATTTATATTGTAGTTCTGTGTATATCTTTCCAAAATTTATTGACAAACAAGGAAAAATAATATAAATGGAAATGTAAAGGGATAGGATGGAAAACAAAATACAAGCACTGCGATTAGCCCAGCACCATAATAAAGGTTGGAGAATGGAAGATGTAGTTTGTAACAAACATTTCTCTATAAATACCATATAACCATATATGCTACCAATGGCAATGTGTAATGTAGGCAGCCCTATCTGGGATTGGCAGGCCTTTACATGATATACAGAGCTAGTTCCCAATCATCTATAGCAGTAGTTATCTAGCCATTTCTAACCATGGATAGAACAAAGATATAAGTAAGAGTACTCCTGCAATTGGAAAGCATTTTCATTGTGATAGGTCTACCTGCAAGGCATATTGCTGAAGATGTCAATTTTAACAAAACATGGCCTATTCTATTTTATAGAACACATACCGGTAATTCTGGCAATTGCACCACACAGTGTTATACCTATATATCTATATGTCCAATGTAGGATTGTGCAGGAGAGCACAAGCACAGTGGCACTTTAAAGGACATGTACATATAAATCCAGTGCTCTGCCACACAATCATATTACTACATAAGAGGATAAAGTGTTTGAAATACAAGTCAAGCAGTATAGATACTAGCATATATACAGTACATCCTGGGCACATGCTTATTTTTCCTCAAACGATTTGTGTCTAAATGCATTGAATTGTCATGTAGTAAGTTGGTCTGCACATACTATGAGCAATATGCTTTTGCATGATGGAATAGCGCAGTGCTATAAAATTCCCTAGGTTTACATCATTTAGCAGAGGAAAGAAGGGTGAAGGTGGAAAATGAGAAGGTTAGCAGGATAATGTGGAAGTATAATGAGAGAATGGAAATCTGGATAAGTTATGGCCGCTTCCTGATCAGATATTAGTTTACATTAGAAGAATTTGTCAGTGGTGCACAAGCAGCTTACACATTGAGGCACATTTACTAAAAGAGTGCAAACAGCACTAAATGCAGTTTTCCTGTGTAGTGTGCAGGGCGCACCAGATTCAGGATTTCAGCCCCATGTTCTGCATGAATATGCGCTCTCTGCGCCACTTTTTTTTTGGTGCACCTTTATCATAGGGTGTGCAACACAACTCTATCTGACTTTGCATGTTAAATCTGGCGCAGGGTCTGACTGAGCACCAGAACGCCCCCTTATTTGTGATGCATGATGCCTTGTGCTGCTGCGAAACAAAACAGTTGCGAGCGACACAAATGTGGTGTAGACACTTCTTAAATACCTGTGCAAGCAGTTTGCACTCAAAAGAAAATGCAAAGTCTGACAGATAACGGCCCTCAGTAAATATGTGCCATTGTCTTTACATTGCATTTCACTGAAATCTGTTTGTTCTGTGGGCTAAACGTTGCATTGTTGCAAACATAACATGAGGAAAAGAGAATAAACAACTGAGGTATAAAGAATAAGTATTGGCATTTATTGTACAGCAGGTGAAAGTTAATATACTGTGGTGCTCCCATCTGCAGTCTCAGTCATTACTTTGGGGTTTACAATTAAAATGTTTCCGTGCAGCAAAGTGCATGTAATTATGGGGTGTATCAGAATGTTTTCTCTGGTCAAGAATGTATTCTAAATCAATAGGTTTGGAAAAGGTAACATAGGATGTTTGACTTCTGGCGGTCTGACCACTGTGACCACCAGAGTATCACTCTGATCCTCAGTGCCTATCACAGTACATCATTTACAGACAGTCTTGTGGAATTTAATCATCCTTCTTCAGTTCAGATTCCACCAGGCTTCTTCCCCCTATCATTGGATATATCATTGAAATTGACGGGATACAAAATAGGTTCAGCCAGATAAAAGTTTAGACATTGATTTGTTTTTTTTTAATGTGGCCATGGACAGCACATATATATTTGGCTGATTAGTCAATAAGGACACAAGGGTGGTTTAGAGTCCCAACAAGCCCTTAAAGCTGATGCATTGAAATCTTTAAGATGTCTGATCAGTTTGACACAATTGAACTAATGTTACAAAATTAATGTTTTATGATATTGTAAATAAGGAATGTAAAGGCTCATACGGTATATAGCGTATTTTATCTGGACACGTTGCATGACTTCTAGGGCCAAAAATGAAATTACTCTGCTCTCTGAAAAAGCCTATTAATCATTTTTTTATATTCAGATATTAGACTTCATGCCTTAATAATGTATTGTCCCTTGTGCCTACAAATTATCCTATACTATTTTATTTTACTTTGCTTTTGTTTTTTGCTCTTGTTTTCTAGTTGTAAAACTACAATAAAAACAGAACAATAGACTTCTAGTTTGATCTTTGGTGGATAGTAATATTATGAAAGCAGAATAGCTTGCCTCAGGCTCTGAATTCTGTTACCAGTGATACCCTGGCATTGTATAATGACACGCTGAATGGATTATTTTCTTTTACCTTTTGATCATTACTGTGAGTCTAAGATGACAACATGCGGCCATTGTCTATCACCTTCCATGTCAGATACAGTCATGAGAGGAATAAAATGTGTATTATTTGGTGAAGTTATTATTTTTAAGCACTATGATGCCATTGTGATTAATATATAGTTTTCACAAACAAAGTTTCATGCTATACAAATAATACATAAACGGTTGCATTAAAATGTAAGGATAAAATAAGAGTGATGACAATTGAGAAGCGTGAAACCCCTTCTCCTTATTGAGAAAAGCAGTCACTATATAAATCACATTTTTATCCATGGCATATTTGCAATTTTCCCATCTGTGGTACATATGACTTCTTCTCTCATACTCTCCCAAAAGCCCATTTTGTCTGTCTGTCTAGTAACTTGAGGAATTCCATGCTAGATCTATAGTATATATGAAATAACAGAACAATTTTTTATTTTATATCTAAATCTACCATCAAATTCAAGCATTATAAAGCATGCACCCTTCCTTCCTTCTAAAAATCAACTTTTACAATTATGCTAATGAAGCTTCTGAGTACCAGGGGGTTGGAGGATAGAGTGTAACAATTTGTAAAGCCAGATCACCGAGGGGCTTGGGTAGGCCCTCAGGATCATTAGCATGATTATAGAAGTTGATTTTAGAAGGAAAAGGGGCCATGGATAACAAATATCTATGAGTAAGTGTCCCTGGTTTATCATGCTTGGTTTTGATGATAGATTTCCCTAGAGGCTAAAGACTGCTACTTCTGCACATGCACTTGCACATCCAATGAATGTAGTGACTTTCTTTAGTATATGGAAATATAGCTTAGTGGACTGTCCCTGATCAGATTACATTTTATGTTCTCACTTTGTGCTGCTGCAGTAATTCCGTTGCAGTTTTCAGTGAGCTTAATGTTCTTCACCAGACTATAACTATAATTTCATCAGTATTAGAATCACTTTACACCCATTAATCTCACATTAAGCGAACAACATATTTAAATGGAATTTGAATGGAAAATATATGCTTTGCATTGTTTCTAATAAAGTAGATGTTTCTCACTAGTTTTTAACTATGACCTTGTGTTCAAGGCCTCTCCGCCTTCTTGCAATAACATGATATTTACTACCTAATAAGAGCATCTGTGTTTTTGTACCTTCCTACATTGTAAATTGTAGTGGTGGCGATGAAGAAGTTTTGAAGTTAATTATGTGACCCATGGCAGATTGTGTAAAAGTTGATTCAAGAAATGAGGTATTGCTGAGTCGGTAAAATGAACCTAATATTTCACTCCACAATATATATTAGAATATTGAAAGTATTCTGGTGGAGGCTTAGGCTCCTAAGGAAAAAAACATAAAACTCTATCTAGGGTAACCTTTGAAATGTATGTGGCTGTCATGCAGCATATAACTCCTTATGTAAAGATTTTAGAACTAATGTAAGTCATCACATTTGAAGATACAATTTTAAAAACTTAATAAATACAATCTCTGATTTAGCTGTTGCCGTTAACAAACCCATAAAATTCACTGGACAGCAGCCATGCATACAAAATTTGCCGACAGTCACATTTGGTATAGAGATAAAGATACATTCGGAATATTACTAGACACGTCAATCATTTAATGCTTTAATCATCATAGTTATGCAAAGAAATCAAATTTGACCCATTTATACCCTTAAATTGGATTCTCCCCAAAAACTGTGTAGCGTATTGGACACATATTCCATCCAAATTGGTTTACCTCTTCTTCCACATCTCGCTGTTGGCTGGACATCCTTTTAGCCAATAGCAATGCCACCTATTTGACTTCTATACACAGGCACACATATTTCACCAACCTATGCATGTGTTGTCAATATGGAGCGGTGAGTAAGCCACTTCTAGACAGCTCTGGTGGTGGATTCTCTCTACTGAGAGAAACTGGTTTTGAAATTCAAGAAGATGTTGAGAGAAAGTTTTAGCTGAAAATGTCATTGAGTCATTGGAGGATACTTATCGTCACTGGCATTTTTATGCCTGTTTTGATGCCCCCTCACTCATCGTAGTGTGCGCCTAATATGTGAGGTTGCATAGGTTTTGTTATATATTAGGCACACGGTTCACCACAATTGACTTTATTAGGGAACGGGACTCAATTAATGCAATACCCCCCAAAAAAAACTGACTTGACCGTTGTTATATCTTCATGGTCTATTAACTCTGTCTTTTTAACCCACCCTTTTTGGGAACTGGAAGAGACATCAAAAAAACTCCATAAATGACCATTGTCTTTAAGTGTCTTAAAGACAATCATGGATTTGACAGTCTCTGTGATCACAATTGCTTAAAACTATCTAACCTTTCAATAAACTTTGCAGAAATGAATAATCCAGTGGTTGTACATAAGCAATAACTCTGTTCCGGGGCACTATCAGACTGCTGTCATCTCTTGTCTTGTATAAGTTTGCCTTGCACTTTCAGCGGCTTGGAGGAGACTTTTCTCCCCCATTCTCTATAGAGTTTCTGCTGTATGTAATCTGATACCTCAATGTGTCATTCTAGTAAGATGGAATTCAGCAGAGATTTAAGAGTATATTGTAGATGAGCAGGGGATGTAAATGGGCAAGAAAGTGCTAACATGAGAAATTCAAGCAGTCCCCTGGTCATGTACAGGACAAATAACCAATTTTTTGCAGTCATGAGATCCACATATCAACAGAGGGCTTCCCTGGTCACCAGCTCATTTCAAAATAGAAGCAAATGAGGAAAGGTCTTCAATACCTCCAGTAAAAAGTGTGGTCTATGACATGTATATGCTTTTAAAGAATATGAATGAATATGAAACGTTTTGTTGCAAGTTACCCTTTTGTCATGTTGTCCTATCTTTCTTGGGTTCTATTATGTACAGGATAGGTTCTTTAGGTTTGTTCATTAAGTTGGATATTGGAACAGGTACATTTTTCAAGAGTACTCCAGTCAAAAATATTTTTTAGTCCCTGTGCCAATTGCATTTTCAAAATTTTGGCTTGTCATAGAAGCGATTAACACTTAACAGCATCCAGAGAGCATCATCAGTGAGCAGAGTTGCCTCTGGAAATAGCAATTGGGTTTTCTTTGGTCGGGCCTGTATTACAAAGTTCTGTGCAGATACTTATTTTTAATTAATTCTACAAAGTTTGTTAAAAAGTGACCATTTAAAAAAATTATTCTTCTCTAAAGTAGATGTAGAGATTAAGATTGTCACAGATTGGCATTATAATATTTTTGCTTTTAATATGCTGATTGAGGCTATGCATGTACAAGTGTGTCTACAGAAATGAAGGCTTCATTATCATCATAGACGCTGCTTCAATACCGTAAAGCAGGACTCTTTGCCACATGATCCTGTTATGATGTATTTACTGAATGAACTTAAGAAATCTGCATTTCTTTCATGATCAACATTCAGGAAAGTTGTTTTAGATCCTGCAATGCCATATTGAGGTCAGGATCAACTATATGTCCCTTATTATTGACACTTGCTTTATAAGTTTTTTGTGCATGCTAATTCTTATTATGATTTTCTGTATTTTGATCCTGCCGATAAATACGGTATATGTATCCTAAAATATGATGAACAGTTGCAAAATGTGTAAAAGCTATAACATTTCGTGGAGTCTTTTGTATTTGTCATCTTTCTTCCATATTCCAGGTGACATATTTTGAGATCTGCCTTTTATGAAAATAAAATATACAATTAATTCAATCCATAGGAAATTAAGACTTTGAGCTTTTGTGTGTTGTGTGGAGAAGGAGAAACAGATGTTACACTAGATCTACCTAACAATTGAAATGCAGAACGCCATCAATGAGAACACACAAATCATTAAACTGCTACTCTTTGATTGCCTTTCTTTTCATTATCTCTAACTTTGGAGGATGGGTAGTCAAGTGGTAAAACCCCTCCATATTGTAATGGAGTGTAATGTTAAAAAGGAGCCTATGGATGTGTAGAGGGATAGATTTTGAAGGTAACTCTCTATGGACAAAGCCAATAATAAATATTTCAATAGTTTATGAAAAATCTGTGATGTTGCCCCATCAACATGAACTGTGTTGTGGATACACATATCACAGTTCAACAGTTATTTTGTGTGCCTGAAGTATTCAGGGTTATGTTTAATATTCATATTAATGATACCTAGAGCTACATGCAATTGTACCAATATTTGAGTGATAATAAAATTCCCCTCTTCAGAGACAAGCCAGACTTTTTATCTCTTCCAAGACCTTTGATTTTATTGCTCGTGTGGGAATGCGTAGTCTTTTTATGATGCCTCTGAAAGAAAAGTCTTGTAATTCTCTTTATCATACACATTCTAATTAGAGCAGATACTTCAGATTATATGAAAATTTGAAACTGTTTGTATTGTCCTTTAAGGAATCCCGAGGAACTGAAGCTTTAAATCTTATCAGACAGTGTTTTTTACTAGACTTTCATGATGGTTTATCCTTAGGTACTTTGACATTTTAACATAAGTGGCTGAATAAGTAGCACTATTGAAGCTCTTTAGATCGGATGCTCTTTGCTCCTTGGTCGAGGCTGATGGGCTTCACTTGTTCCATTGTAGATGGAGGATGGCCTCAGCTGACTGACAGCTGGTTTGGGATGCAAGAAGAGCAGTAAGGCTTTCAAGCTATCTCCCATGGGTACCGCTGACACCTCAGCTAAGGGACTTTTAAAGTAATAAATTACTGTTTGTCTAGGCAATGAATAGATATAAGAACAGGCTGCAATGAGGATATATTGTTGCTTATCCATGGTTAGAATAGGGGGTGGACAGAGGAGAAAATAAAACATAAACATCTGAAAGACACCAGTAAAAGACCAGTTGGAGTTATATCTGCAACTTCCTGCTGAACTGTCAGTAGATTTGTGAAATTTAGTGTGAAAATTCTCAGTGACAGATGGTATGCTGCCACCGAAGTGCCGCATATGAAAACAGGGGCATTCTTGGACAAACTAGTTTGTTTTAGATGTGATATCATATTAGGAAAAACTTTCATTCCTTCAAAACTATGTTACTATCTATATATCTTAGTTATATTGCAAGAAACTATGTTATCCTTTTTTATACCTAGTTAGTGTATGTCAGGGTCAGGCCTCAGGAAAGGGTTATGAACATGGTGGGGGAGTTTTATCACAAATGAAATTTCCTATACCAACCTTGATCCATGCCAGTGAGATGTTCCTAGTTTATTACAACCCAGCAAATTGCACTAAAGCAACATCAACCCTTTCAATCCATCATATCTCTTAAAAAGTACCTTTTATTTTACCATCTTAAACTAATATCTATTTAAAGCTCAACAATTGATGTTTAAAGGAGATCAATCACATTTTTTCCAATTAATTTATTAATATAGCCATGCCTGTATGGGTTTTATGTTACCTTTGTCCACCAGCAAGAGTTCTGTAGTGGTCAAATGACTATTATGGAGGGTTCTCTTGAGTCATGTGCCTTTTTACTATGGGGCTGCCACTTTTGTGATGTCATGGGCGGGTATTTTTAAATTGTTATGTTACAAGGTATACTATAGATCTTGAGTAAGATGCTACAGGTCAAATCGCGTTATCTTATCTTATGGCATCTGCGTGTATATTTATCTACAATAAAGAAGAAGCAATTTTTCAAATCCTTGCATGGTTATAGAGTGCCGGATACTTTTTGTTTTTGTCTAACATGGAGTTATTGGTTTTATTGGTTTCTGGCTCGGTCGGCTGTCACCGGCTCTTTGGTAGGGAAGAGTGAGAGGAGGCGGGCATAAGACCAAAGGAAGATGCGAATAATTAGCAGAAGGGACTTTTGTGATGTACACAAGAGCCCCTGAGGTTTATTTGCATATATTTGATAGTCCCTTTTCACAAAAAACAAGCCATCACTGCAGCATAGGAGAGTAGCATGAACTATTTTACTGTCTCTCAAATCGTTTGATGTCACTCATGAGCACATTTACAGTGCACAACAGTTATGTACATGTGCTAGTTTTTTGCTAGACAATAATGTAACTATATTTGTTATATTTAAAAACATTCTTACTATAAATTAAACACATTGGGGCACATTTATTTACCCAGTCCCGCTGAGTTTACCCAAAGTGCATTGTCCGACAATAATGCACTTTGCTGCGATTCACTAAGATTGTGTGTCCGAAATTCTGCATGTGTTGCTTCCCCTCTCAGGTCCGACAGAATTCACCTTCTTCTTCCTGGTGTATGTAAGTACATGTCTATCGACACAATTTGAATCTTAAATCCTGCGCTCAGTCCGCATCAGTCGGATAGTCCGACGCGCCCCCCCCCCTGATTTCTATTGCATGAAAGCCAGTGCAGGAGAGCCACAATCCGATCGCATGGGACACAACCCCAGCGCAAAACCCTGTCAAATACCTGTCAAAGCTGCGCAAATCCCCAAAACGGCGAACAGTCTGACAAAAGTCCGATCTGCGACCCTTAGTTTATTTACTAAGGGTCGCAGATCGGACTTTTGTCAGACTGTTCGCCATTTTGGGGAATATCAGTAAACAAGCATGTATATTGTATATACATGTTCCTCAAATGCCTAAAAATTACAGCAAAAAGGAGACATCTCACAATTACATTGAGATATACATTAATATATTATTGAAATGAATGTACAATATGGGCCATAAATGTATACCGTATTTTATGGACTATAAGACGCACTTTTTAGCAAGAAAAAATCTTGCTAAAAAGTCCCTGCGTCTTATAGTCTGGAGGTCAGGAGGATCCAGCACTGCCAGACCCTCCTGACCTCTAAAAGGGAGATCGGGTGATGCTCTGATACAGAGCTGCACCCGATCTCCCAGAGAGGAGCCTCATACTACTCTCTTCCTACAGGACCTGCGGTGATGTCAGAATCATGTGACCGATCACATGATTCTTACATCACCACAGGTCTCATACTGCCATGCAGCGCTGGGACAGGGTAAGAAGGAGAATGGGGGTAGTATGTATGTGTATCTGTGTGTGTGTATGTGTATGTGTGTGTGTATGTGTGTGTATAAAGCTTAGCAGAGTGTGCATAGGTGAGCAGAGTGTGCATAGGTGAGCTGTGTGTGCATAGTTCAGCTGTGTGTGTGTGTGCATAGGTGAGCTGTGTGTGCATAGGTGAGCTGAGTGTGTGTGTAGGTGAGCTGAGTGTGCATAGGTGAGTTGAGTGTGTGTGTAGGTGAGCTGTGTGTGTGTGTAGGTGAGCTGTGTGTGTGTGTAGGTGAGCTTTGTGTGTGTATAGGTGAGCTGTGTGTGTATAGGGGAGCTGTGTGTGTAGGTGAGCTATGTGTGTATAGGTGAGCTGTGTGTGTAGGTGAGCTATGTGTGTATAGTTGAGCTGTGTGTGTATAGGTGAGCTGTGTGTGTGTGTATAGGTGAGCTGTGTGTGTGTGTATAGGTGAGCTGTGTGTGTATAGGTGAGCTGTGTGTGTGTATAGGTGAGCTGTGTGTGTAGGTGAGCTGAGTGTGTATAGCTGAGCTGTGTGTGGATGGATGATGTAGTGCTGAGTGTGTAAATGTATGTCTGTGTGTGCTGTGCTTTAGTGCGACCAACAGGGATATTTTAATTGGTGTAAAATATATTTTTCATTTTTTTGGAAGCCTAAATCTGGGGTGCGTCCTATAGTAAGAAGCGTCTTATAGTCCGAAAAATACATTTTTTAAAATATTGTTAACATTATTTCTAACCACGCTGACACTTCCATCCTTTGGGTTGATAGTATCTCAGAAATGAAAAAGTGGCTCATGATGTTGAGGGAAGAATAATTAAGATTCATCCGTAAATACAAGGTTCTCAAGAGTATTTTAATATTCATTTGCATTGTGATTAAAGATTTACTAAATGCCTTAAATTGCATGTATCACAGTTAATGTGCAACATAAAAACGAACACTATAGACCTGGTGAAGTTATCTGCTGACAGCATGTTTTTTCACCTAGAAGGCATATGTATGTGTATAAGACAGTATGATTAATGGCATGACACCTGCTGTTACATATCACACAGAAAATAGAGTCCTATAACTTTTCATTCATTATCTCCACCATCATGAATGGTAACAACTGCTGAAACACATAAACCAAATTCCCACTATTAGGCACTGTAATAGACCACACTTTAGCTTCAGTCTGACTCATATATATATATATATATATATATATATATATATATATATATACATTTTGAGTGTGTGCATTGGGAGATTCTTTTTTTTTTAACTGGTTTAATGTAGAAATATAACAGTTCAATACAGTTATCAAAATCTAAATGAGAAATCTGTCTTAAAGTGAAAAACACAATCCTTGAGAAGTCCAAGGAAGATAACAGAAGTTAGTGTCCAGCTTTTGTGTAGACAGGTCACAAAGCATAATGTAATACAATACAGTATTATGAAAAGATAGGAAAAAGAGGGGGAAAAAATAAAAATGATTGTTTGTACAAATATCGCCAATTCTCACACCAAAATTCACATTATACATTCATTATACATTATACCAAAACGTTTTCCCAGGTACATGGAACAGTGTCCGCCCCAAATTGAGCGCTTAAGGGAAAGGACTAGCTGTTTTACGGGTTGGGGTTTAGGACATTAGCTATGTTCTAGATATGAGGTTGGAAAGAGAATCTCTGAATCTGGGTTGGGGGGTAGTTGGTATGGTTGGAATCACACCAAATTCCCCACAAGTGGTTAAATTTATCAGAGTAATTACATTGGGAGCGTTTTCGTACTACACATGCACTGGAAAGCCAAGAGCAAGTGGAAGAAGTGCTATTTCTGCTACAGGCAGAGTGTTATGTTTGTTTGTTTGAACTGTGTTCATATTTTTATGGTTTTTCATCAGTTTGTATAAAACAATTGTCATCAATTGTTACTGGCTACAAATTACAATTTAGCCTCTTAGATGATAGATGAAAGAAACTAAAGTGACAGATGATATCAGTGTAAAACATGTTTTGTAACACACAAGAAAATTTAGCTTGCACTATTTTCTGCATGTCTAGAAAGGCAAACATTTTGGTGACACATTTCCATTAAAATCAACAGGATTCATCCTTTTCCACGCTTTGTTTTACATAAAGACTTACCAGAAACTTCATGGAGTTTTCTTTTTCTAATACTGTTTTATTTTGTATCTTAAGCTCAATGATCAAAGTTAATTTTAGTTATGCTTAGAAATCTTCCAAGTATCCCTTATTAAAATGCCGCAGTAAGAGGACTTAGAAATGTTATCATGATAATTAACCCTGAACTATTTCATTGTCACAACACCCCAACCGAAACATTAACTAAGACGACATTTCAAGATTCACGTAGGAGAAGGTAAATAGGAAGAGACTGAAATGCAGAGTTCTGCTCCTTGGAGAGTACAGATTAATGAGGGGACCTTCATGTTTGATCTGTTTAGGGAATTGAGGCTCTTAGAAGAAACGCTCAGTGGGGATGATATCAAGAGCTTCTTTCAAGCAAAGAAGAAAAAAAACAGATGGTAATTACTTACACCAACAAAAAGAGGGCTAGATTTGCATTGATGTAAAACTGAAAATCAATGTTTTATTTTTTTTTATGACGCCTTCCTCATTAAAACCTCTCTTAATGCAACATCAAAAATATTTAGATGACTGTAATGGATTTTTGTGCTATCATCATGTTCATGAAAAGTGAGGGTCACTTGATTCTATTAGAATATTTTGAGGATAGTATGAAAGTTCTTGTATCCTTTATCTATCAAAGTAAAGGTTCGATACTTCCATATCTCAATCTACTTAGTTAATGAAGCTTAAAAAGACACAGCTCCAACTTTTTCATGGTGTTGATCCAGGTGGATGTTAGTGGTCCAATACCCAATATATGACATTTAGAAGAAACTATTGGACCAATGTCACTTCTTCAGAAATCTATTGATGGTACATATTTTTCAATAAAATCTTCCATGTCCGTCTTGTCTAATGCAACATCCTGTGGCAGAGTGTTCTTAGTCATGCTGTTCTTACATGGGGGATGCCCACCTTCACATTTCTCTTATGTTCATTAGTATATGTCTACATTGTAGGATTGCCTCTCCAAACTGATTTTAATGCCTAAATAACTAATTAAAATATGTGAAATGAAATACAAAAATCAAAAAGAATTTAAAAAAATCATTCTCAACTTTAGGGGTTATTTGATTTTAGAAGAAACCAAATACAAAATTCCCCAACTCTTAGCAGGGAAGGATAAGTAAACACCAACTGAATGTTTTAATTGATCCCAGTACCATAAGCGATGATATAATGAAAGTGTGTGGGGGTGAGGTATCACAGTGGGGATATTCTTCTATTATGTAAATACCCTGAGGCTTGTATAAACAGGGGCACTGAGCAGTGATTATGTGCAGGTAACTTAAGCAATGACTGCAGCGGAATGTCCTTCTAACTTATGAACAACTTGAAGCCTCTAGTCCATTATTATTTGTGAAAGCCATAAGCTTTGTTACACATTGTAAGGGTAACAGTTATACTGGGTCAGGAGGTGATACATTTGAACCTTGAGTAGGAGGGACAGAAATATTATTTGTGTTCTTAATAAACCAGTTTTTTTTGCATTTTTATTATTGTAATTATCAAAACTGCACAGAATCAATGAGTGCAAGCATCAGACTTTTTATATGATATGCTTGAGACCTGGTCCTGGTCTCTGAGTACTGATGGATCATATTATTTTGGTTTCTGATGTGTGCTGTATTGCTTTGAAAGCAAATGAAATACAGTGGGCAGAGAAAGTATTTTGACCCTTTTAAATTTTTGCTCATTTATGTACACTCTCCACCCCATCTTGACAGAAAAAAAAATCAGAAATGTAGATATTTTTGCTAATTTATTAAACAAGAAAAACTGAAATATCACATGGTCAGCTGTGTTTAATTAAACTGATTGGACTTGATTAGGAAAGGCACACACCAGTCTTTATAAGACCTCATGTCAGAGCACATGAAAATTTTATGAGGTCTAAATACTACTACTAGGAAGAAGTTTTGGACAAGCACAACTCTTCCTCGACCTGGCTGTCCTGACAAACTATTCAATAATAATAACACAGATTACACAGCACTGCACAATGCTTGCCAAATGGGTCATCATGGGAGAGGTAAAGAACCACAAGATTACTGTGGCAGAGCTCCAGAGATGCATTAGGGAGTGGGAGAAAGTTCCACAAAGTCAACTACTACAGCACCCCTCCACTAGTCGGGACTTTATGGTGGAGTGTGCCGACAGAAGCCTCTCCTCACTGCAAGACATATGAAATACCATTGTCTTCAAACAAGACAATGACCCTAAGCACACAGCTAAAATAACAAAGCTGTGGCTTCAGAACAACTCAACAAATCAATTCTGGAGAGACTTAAAAATGAGTTTTCAACAAAGTTCACCATCCAACCTGAGGGAACTGGAGTGGATCTGCAAGGAAGAATGTCAGAGGATCCCCAAATTCAGGTGTGAAAAACTTGTTGCATCATTCCCAAGAAGACTCATGACTGTACTAGCTCAAAAGCTTCTTATACTCAATACTGAACAAAGGATCTGAATACTTATGGCCATGTGATATTTCAGTTTTTCTGAAAAAACAAACAAAGATATCTACATTTCTGTTTTTTTCTGTGCAGAGTGTACATTACTGGGCCATAAAGGAACATTTTTGATCTTACCAATTGCCAACAATGAAACAAAGAGTGAAACATTTGGAGAGGTCTGAATACTTTCCATACCCACTGTAGATCAGTAGGTCTTCCCTAATGCAGACTGGAGGGATGGACACCAGTGAGGTGACATACAGCTAACATACAGATGACATGGTTTGAGATACATCAGCAAGGCTGGTATCTGTTTTACAGTGATGCAGTTCTCATTCACATTTGTTGCCTCTGCCCGGATCTTAATGGGTTATTGGTATTATTGTAGTTGGAAGTGACTCAATCCAATGATTATAAAAACTTCTGCAGTTCAGCACATGTTCACAGGCTGCTACCACCAGGTGTATCTGTTCATCAAAGCCATATAAGATGTTGTATAACATTGGTTTCAAGTGCAACAAGAGAAAATGAAGTTTGTGTGTTCTTTGTATGTTCCCTATATATCAGAACAATAGATAAAATGTGGATAATTTATACAAGAAATTAATATTATGGTGAAAGGTCTAGAAATAGAATCATATCACCTAATGACTTTTGCAGTCAGGTAATCCCACCATAAGTGATTTACCATTAAGAATTGCATTGGTACATTGGTAAATGAGTATCAATTTTGAAGCATTTATTGGCCATGAATAAGCGGTTCAGTGGTCCTGATAGAGTCATCCTCTATTGAAAGCCTACAGCTAACCTAAGGATAACATTGACTGATGTTTGGGAAGCTCTTTAACATACTGTGAGCATCAGAGGTTTGTGAAAAGTAGCTCTGTTATTAGAGACACATGACAAACCAGAAGGGGATCTCTCTGGACATATGCTTGATCTCATCTTTGAAAATAGCCTCAAGCTAATATATAGAAAATGTTTTCCATTGTTGGAAGAAAACATTGTGAAATATCTAGTTGTAGGATAACAATACGGAGTATATATCCTGTATATACTCGAGTAAAATTATTCTCGGGCATATATATATAAAAAAATTAACGGAGTACTCAGCAATTCAACACCTCGGGCAGCTCCTCTTCTGTCTTCATGTGTGCGGGTGGCGGCTCAAGGTCTGCGGCAGCTTTGTGTGCACGCTGCCGCCAGCACGCAATTGTGATGTCAGCCGCTGCTCTCGGCTTATATTCGAGTCAATAGGTTTTCCCAGTTTTTGGTGGTAAAATTAGGTACCTTATATTCGAGTTATACTCGAGTATATACGGTAATATATTTCAAATAAAGAATTGATAATAGGCTTCACAGTCATATTAATGATTAAAAGCCATGTTTATGGGGATAATATCCAGAACTACTAGAGTAATTGGTATATTTAGTATAGAAACAGTAGTACAAACAACAAGTCAACTGTCTATCAATGTTTCTGCATGGTTAGTGGACCATATCCAATTAAATTTATGTGAATCTATTTGATCTGAGAAATGAAAGCTTTGTTGCAGGGTGTGACAATCGTATACAATGAAGGCTTCCAGAGCATCAATGTTACATTTAATATTCATTTTGCATGTTATCATTAATAAACAAAGTGACAAAGCAATTACCATCCTATATTCATGTGATCAGACACCATTGCTACCTCCCTTGGGTCAAAGGCATTTTATTTTTCATATATAGTAGGTATAGCCAGAATTATTACATACAACTTGCTTTTAACATAAAAATAATGTTTTGATATGATCACTCCAAAGTCTTTGAAAAACAGTTCATGGTAATCTGTCAATGAAGCATGCAAACTCTTACTTTGTATGTGACCATGTTCCATTACATGTGTTTTGGCATTCTGCCCAGATTTGTGCCCACCAATCCCCTTGGTAAGGTATTGGCTCCTTGCCCAGCATAATGTAACAAAATTGTCTCTCCTCCTGTTAACATTACAGTGACTATGACTCTTCTAGATTTTATTCATGTATTGGCCACATTAGTTGCCAGCTGTTGCCTATTCTGTAATATACAATCATCAAGTTGAATGAGGCAGAATAAGGTGCATTTTAGGCAGGAGTGGAAAGACACCTTGTAGATGTGTCTATATGGACAGTACTTATGAAGTATTAGGGGGAAATTAGAACAATTTTTCTGTTTGATAAATCATGCAGAATTAGGGTGTCTTCACATAGAGAAATTAAAACCACATTTTAAATGTAAAATTTTTTTTTTTTTATCTTAAAGGTGAAACAACTTAAGGTAAGTTCATGCCACCACATTTAGGCCGCACCACACGACTGTGCTCAGGTGTGATTTCATGGGCCGAGCACATTTGAAGGGACAGGACTTCTTGCACCTTAATGATGCATAATACAAAGAGTGCATGCTTCCCTTATTATGATTACAGGTCAGCACTGCTCTTTTGCTGGCAGGCAGGGACAAATTTCACTATGATGCAATGGCGATGTGCTCTGTCCGTCAAATCTAACCAACATCACTTGAGAAGAGTTTGGTGGCTTGAAGAGCCATAAATGATTAGAATCATGCGTAGGCACAAAAAATAAATAATGAAATAACTGGGTTCTTTATCTGAAGGCTGTAGAGCAGTTTTTAAATCTTTATGTTTTAACATATTCACTACATAATTAATAACTTGCACAATTACTAACTAAGCAAAGCAAGACTTTGTATAAAACTACACAGGTATAAAGAAATATAATAAGAACTATATTTTTAGTGCATTTTCATAAAAGTAATAGGATTAAAGATAACAACATTTTAATTTATGAAGAATGAGATAACTATATAATGGCTTTGTTACAACTGTGCCTATGTCATCCTCCTTCTGTGGTTTTGGATGTGCTGATATATCAGTCTTTTCATTGTGTTTTTTGGTTTGTGGGAACTTTGTGTGTATTCCTTTCCCTGAAAGGAATTCCTTTTGGTAGTCTCTTGCAGCTATACTCTGGCTTATTAATAGTTAGCCCACTGTTACTGGCTAAATTGCCCTGCACTTACATTGCTCCCTTGCTCTTCTATCTTGTCTGGATTTCAGAGTTTCACTTCCTGGGGCCGGGGCAATGACATCACATAAGAGGTTTTTCCAAACTAGGTTTTTTGCCTGCAATAGTTTAATACATAGTTAGCTCCTGTTCACTCTGACTTTTGTATTTTGGTATATTGACCCTATGCTTGTATTTAGACTTTCCCTTTGCCTTGTGATTTTGAACTGCATATGGTTTTGGTGAATATTACTTTCTATTTGTTTTGTGTTTCCTTCATCTCCATGTTTTGCACTTTGACCCAGGAAGGGAATGTTGACTAGTTGTCCCATACAGCTTAGGGCCACTCTTTCTGTCTATGTCACCTGGCACTGACAACCTTAATTTAGAATGGACTATGTACAAAGGTCTAGTTAAGATTATAGACTATAGTACAGCTGATATTACAAAAATAAGGCAGATTTCACAGGTCAAAGAAATCTGTTTTCCATCCACCACTATTCATCAAATTGGAGCATAACAAGAAGGAAGTGATACTCCTTAAGGGGGGAGTAACACTGCTTTTTCTTTTTATTGACAGAATAAGTCTGCTGTATTCTATTCCCTTATTAGACTAGTTTTGTAGAAATATATCTTCTATAACGCTGTATGTCTCGCCACTTACAAACAGTTTGTCTTCTATTGACTTCAGCTAAAAACATCCTTTTTTTCATTGTTTAATTGAAATTTATTGTTGCCTTCAGTTGAGGCATACTGAGCAAATATATGCCAAAGACACTCTTATGCTTTGTAGATCAGACAATCTTAGCTGCTTCTTCTCTAGTGCTAGTCTGTCCTCACCATGTCACATCGGCAGTTCTGCAGATCTGGGCTGAGACTTCACGGTGTGATATTTGTACAGATTTATCACACATGCTCTAATTACCTGCCCACTCACTATGAGACTAACAGCGGGGCCTTAAATACCTTCATTAGCCGCTTTAGACTATGTAGATCTGGGGCTGTTCTCTGATGAATAATAGTAATGGGAATGGAAAAAATGACATAGCATTAAAGACAAATGCAACAAATTACAACGTTCCATACTGTGATAAAATGTTTCTCCTTCTTTTGTGCCTATGCCCTACATAATTTTATTCTTACAAAGCCCATTGGGATACAGAGTCAATAAGCATGGAAATGGCTGCATGATGTTGTGCAACACTTTTAACTACAGTAGTTTAAGTAGTCTTAAGTCATTACCCCAGTTTAAGGAGGAGAATTGATTTGTAGTTGGCTAACCCATGCACTTTATGGACTTAACACCTTAGTTAACAAGATACAGGCATGTACTGTAGATTTGTATGATATATTTTCCTCCCTTCTTACATCACCAGATGAACATACTAAATAGTTAACTGATATTATGTAAATAAATGAATATTGTTCTGGTGTCTATTTGTTTATACTGTAACTGTATTTAAGTTTTCAGTTGAAGGTACTTACTATTCATATATCTTTGCGGCATTTATGACCTTGACATGTTTTGCAAATAATAAGGTCAATTTGTAGGTTTAACACCATATTCCACAGGCTAATAATTGAGCAAAGGAGCGTTCATAAAAAGCAATCATTATTCTGATCAACATGTTATTTCATCGATCAACACTTTAGATATTGGATATCATTTGGCCAGATATCGTGCCCCATTGACGCATATGGTGCTCAGTTATTGTGTGATCACCCATTACCTCACCACACCGTGACCAGCAAAATATAGGACATGTCCAATTTTTCACTGTGTTATGGCACCGCTCCGGCGCCTTTCTATGGAGAGGGGAGGGGTGAGCAACACTCATTCCTCTTTCTCTCCAGCGCGTGACGTGTGCTTGGGGCGTACATACTGTGTGTTAGGTGTGAAAGCACCCTAACCCTGTCTGGTGTTTGCCAAGTAGAATTACATTAAAGACAAACTCTTACCCTTAAAAACGGCACTAGTAAGAAGCTCATAGTGCTAAAACAGACGCAGCAGTGTTACAAGGCTAGTGTTATCGGAAACCTCAGATAACTCTAACAAACACTGCTGCGCTGTACACTAGAAACGCCAGACAGCTCTCAAAATGGTTCGGCTTATTCATGAGGGGGCAGTCTGAGGTGCTGCCTCTTCCCTGGACCGCCCCGCTCACTCCATAGGCCAGGGGCCCCTAATCCAGCCCCCTCATGAATACGCCGGACCGCTTTGAGAGCGGTCGAGCGTTTCTAGTTTACAGCGCAGCAGTGTTTGTTAGCATTATCGGAGGTTTCCAATAACGATAGCAGTGTAACACTGCTGCGTCTGTTTTAGCACTAGGAGCTGCCTACTTTAGTTAGGGTCGGGCAGGACAGATTCTTCTCCTGTATGATGCTGCAGTGAGCTCCTCTCTGCATCGCTCCCTCCCCTTGCATTCCAAGACTAGCCCACACACACACAGAGAGACTTCCTGCCGGCAAACAGCAGGAGAGTAAAGCTATACAAACTATAGGCAGATAAGAGCTTTATCCAGGGGAGGCACAGCTGAGCTGAGATTGTGTATTAAGGCTGAGATAGCAGAACTGAGAATGTCATTGTGTGCTATATGGATCCCATGGATCTCATCTTCTTTCACCTCTGATCTGTCTGATCTCTCTTTTGCTATGCGTAAGATACTAGTGAATGTTCACAAGCTAAATGAAAGTTTATATAAACATGTACCCTGACAATCTAACCACATTGTCAGCCCACAGGGATCATGTAGTGTCTTCTTAGAGAGTCCCCACACACACTCAAATTGTTAGGGGTTAAAAATTTTCTTTATTGTGTGAAATTTTCTTACATGGACAAACCCCTTTAAAAACATTTTTTCTCAATGTAGGTATTTCTTATCTTGTAGCCTTATTGACCATTTTGGTCTTCAAACGATTCTGCATGTCCTGTACCTGTATGTTTGTACTAGCTAAGTGAATATAGCAACACTTCTTTACTGTGGTTATAAATGAACCACTTTTTTGTCTCCATATTGTGTTTCTGTAAGTTACTGTATTGTTCCATAACTGTACTAGACATAGTTGTGCTAGAATGTGGAATCATTTTTGGCGGTTTTGTATACTGTGATAGATATGCATTCCCCATGGAATTTTTTATAGGCACTATATGATAAGCCAGTGGCAATTGCAAAATAAACACAGAAGCCACATTCTCGGAGAATTTAAGAAAATTGAGAAGTTTACTAATAGTTAAATGAGGAGATAAAATGAATTTTGTATCGCTACTAATTTTCTGGCAGATAGTCCTCTATTTGCTTAGTTTATTACCAATTTAGTGTTTAGGTTTTCATTTTTGCTAATTAAATAGCTTTTCCTTAAATGCGTTATGTTTCTTGTTTTGAAAATATTGAAATAATAATGTGCATCTTTGCTACAACATTAATGAACAATCAGACATCCCCATTGTAAATAGACTGGAACGGCTGAGTACGTGAGCCTGCTCTAAGATGTGGTCTTGGTCTCTATGTACATACGCATCGGGATGTTAATGAAGAACACATTATTACAGTACTATAATGAAGATCAAATCCCGGTTTAAGTACTTGCCCAAAGCCAATGCACACAGGGAGCACATTATCACATTGATACACACATACTGTATGCAAACAGGCTTTCAACTGAGGTTAAATGTAGTATTTTGTTTCTACATCACAAGGCTTTGATATACCAACACAGCTGTGCATCTGCTCTCTATCACTTACACGACTGGTGAATCTTTTTGGAGCCTTCAGCACAAGCTTTGTGATGTTTGGTAGAAAGATAGCACATAGTTTCCATTTTTACAAAAATCTGTGACACAGATAACAATGATATTGTTGCGTCCTATGCAGGAAAGTTGTAGTTGGGCATAACCAATTCTTATGTTGCTACTTAATAAATAATAACAAAATTAACTATCTTCCAATGTTAACTAACCGAGAGACCAGCTATATGGAACCTACATGCAGATTTGTATGGTGGGGAGATTTTGATGTCCAGGATACAAAGATTTTAGCTGCTTGAGATGAAATATGACTCAGAGAGAGTACATACAGTACCTAGGATTTAGCTAAACACTCATGCTTCATGACTTGGTAATCAGTGATAAAGAAAGTGTTAAGAATCAAAAATCGAAAAATAATTGCCCCGTCGATCACATGCAAAAACATTCATTGACATTTATGTAATAGCAATGAAATTGCAGAAACTGACCATAAAATAATGACGAGTAAATATCAGTGTCTCAATGTTTTACCTCTGAAGTGTTTGAGCTGTGTAAGAGAGGCAATGGAGTAAAGCCATCATTGCAGATTACATTATGTAGCAGGGCTGTAGACCACAATGCCTGTGTACCGCATTAGCCTCTTTGTTTAAATGCCTTTTCCTCCTCACATCCTGGCTACAGTGGGATTGTCTTTGTTATAATATGCTAATATGGATTTGTTGTTACATCTGTTTATTTTTATCTCTTGTTTTTCATCCCTCCCAGCAAAATGCATTGTGGGCTTATAAATAAAAGATCAAGATAATAACCATATAGGTCTTGCTTCTGCCAGCGGATATACACATTGCACCAGTGACTAGCTCATAAATAGCTTCTGCAGATCCTCGCAGTACACAAGCTCCAGTGTAATGTTTTGTTCACATGTGTTCAGTATCCATTTGCTCGGTCACTAAAACATGAGTGCGGAGGCTTTGTAATAAGCAACCCCTTAGAGAGTGTTACTGCGACACTGAAACACACACACAGCAGATTCACACTATCGAGCCGCAAGATGTGAAGTGTAGAAGGCTTACATACCGTGTGCCTGCTTGTCAGCTGTAACATTTATAAGATTACCTTCACATACAAATCAAGATTAAAAGGATATTTGTCTTTTTCTTGTTATTTTATCAAAGAAAAAAAATATACTGTATCGAACATAAATGGGTTAAAAAACATCAGTAAATTTGCTAACTTTGGCCTTAGCCATTAAATTGGTTTTCCAGGCTAAAAATATTGTAAACCTATATGTAAAATAGGTCCTCAATATCAGACCTGGCACATTGCACAGATCAACTTAGAAACACAGAATAGAACGGGCAGCAGACAGCTCCATTATCCGTTCAGTGGGCAGAGCAGGTTACTGCAGATCATCTCTCATTCATTTGAACTGACAGCCACTGCACTGTGAGTGGAGCTGTCTACTTCCCCCACCAAGACGCTATTGAGGACCTTTCCTACTTATAGATTATCTACAGATGCAGCACTGATTAACATGACTGGCTTAAAGCAATTTACTAACCCACGGTATATGTTCAATATGCCCACTTTAGTTTTCTCATTTCAAGCTACACATAAGCTACAGAGGAAGTGAACCGAGGGAAAGAATTCTTAGCTCTGCTGGACCCAGTAAACATGTGATCTTGTAAATGCCAATGCTGAGCAGAGCTGCCAGATATCGCCAGGCCCAGATCAGCTCTGATAGTAACTATTGGTTGTTTACACCTGTAACTAGGACTGCTATTTGTGTATAAGAAAAAATAAAATACAATAGTAACAATAACTAGTAATAATAACTTTTGTGACCAATTTTAGAAAATTTAATTAAATTAATATTTGACTATGGAATGGTTCACTCATTGCTCTGCTATTAGAAGAATGAAGGGGCACATGACTTATATCTCCATTTTTTGTAATCCAGAGTATTTAATGTTCAATTAGGGTTACTTATTAAAACTTACATGTCTGGAAGTAGATGTCCCACATCCTTGGTGAGTCAAACAAGCCACTTCCCTCATTGAAATTCACAGACGGTTTATGAAACATCTGACTGAATTATTTAATCACATACTCTGTAGATCTAAAATAGGTATTTGCAGGGTTTTTTTATTTATTACACATTACTATAGCTTTGTTTCTTATGAATGTTTTTTTTCTGTACATCAAGACTGTGCATGTCCTTGAACTGCAATTTGCTTCAATAACCCTGTTGCTCTTTGTATAAACTCTGTATTGTATAGTCAATAACCTCCTTTTATTTTACTCCCGGCTGTCCATTTAATGTCTTCCACTATTCTTGACAGCATGTAGAAACTGTCTAAAGTGCATTATAAAGGACAGTAATAAACAAAGTTCCTGGACTTGTCTCTTTAAAGCTCATTTGTATAGGGATGCGCTGCAATGCCATTCATAGGCAAGGAATAATTATTGCACTGTTTCTTAGAATACCCCAGAATACTCCTTTTTGAACCCATTATTGAGCCCCTTTAACCTGGTAGTTTAAAAAGAACCTGTCACCACATTTTTTACACATAAAGCTGGTGACAGTTAATAGGGCTCCATAGAAACCCAACTGACCCTTCTTTTAGCTAAAAAATTTTCCCTTACATCCACAGAAATCAACTTTATCTTATATTCCCTGGCATCAGATAAGGCTTGTCCTGCTCAACCGGTCCCTCTCATCTCTCTTCTCAGCATGTCTTGTAACCAGAGTAACATCATCACAGGTCATTTAGCCTCTTAACATTAGCAAACTGTACATCATGCATATATCTGATTACATAAAATCACATTAGCCTTTATGGAGGCTGCTGTGATTTCATGTGATCACATACATACATGAGGTAGATATTGCAAATGTTACAGCTCTTCATACAGCAGAATACCATAGCCTGTAAATCAGGAACAATGAGGCAGGGTGATGAAAGTAAATTTTAATGTGCATGACTTACTTAGTGTAGTGGACTCATATCAGGTGAGTTGAATACAAGTTTACAAACTTATTTCTGTAACATTGCAACCATGGAAAGGAAAGGAATCAATTAGGGATAAGGACAATGCTTTTTAATTTTAGTTTTTAATGAAGTCTTTTTTTGGATGGGTTAATTTGCATGGAGGTTCTCTTTAAGTTTTAGTTCTAATACATGTAAATCTAGTGAACAGATTCCGGAATAAAACCTGTAATCTTATTGTGATCAATTACAGGATTAACAAGTATGTAACCATACCTTGCTCATCAAGTGTTGTTAATAATTGCTTCTTGCTTTGTGGTATTCCTGCAATGCAGCATATAAAATTTATAGCATTATGTCAGCTTGTGTCTGCACAGAATATACCATGATCCTATACATTACACAAGCAAAGTTTGAAAACAATCTTGGTCAAGAAAGTATGTATGAAATGTGTGTTATTTGGCATGTAACGGCTGTGATTTACAAAGGTTCATAGTGAGGCGGGGGGGGGGGGGGATCATAAATTATGCAGAGAGCATAAGCTTCGAGAAGCTGTTAGAAGCCAGAAAATAGCAGAACATTAGGACTATAGTAAAGAGTGTTAGCAACAATTTTTTTAACATTACTAAGTAGGTGCTGTGGATAGGGCCAATCCTACGTATGGAAGTTAATAAAATAGCAAACACATTGTGAGATATAGAAATATTTGATTGATAAGGAATAATCGTCTGTTCTCTGTAGTAAACTTGAAGTGATACTTTGTAATGATCCTCAATTTTAGTGATCAATGAGGATTCTGGTGCTGGGGTTCACCGCTAAACATTTGTCCCCTATCCCATTAATAGGAACATTACCTTTAATGGTAATTTTTTATGACAGCTCATACATTGTATTATTCCATAACTATGCACTATTCAAGCATCCGATCGGTGATTCATTGCTTGCTAGATGCTAGAAGCCTCCAAAAGATGTGTGAAAGTTTAATATATATAATATATATAATATATATATATATATATATATATACATATATATATATATATACACACATATACAGATGGTCCCCTGCTTAAGAACACTCGACTTACATACGACCCCTAGTTACAAACGGACCTCTGGATATTGGTAATTTATTGTAATTTAGTCCTAGGCTACAATAATCAGCTGTAACAGTTATCACAGGTGTCTGTAATGAAGCTTTAGTGTTAATCCTGATTATTATGGCAACCCAACATTTTTAAAATCCAATTGTCACGGAGACCAAAAAAGTTCTGGCTGGGATTACAGTGATAAAATATACAGTTCCAACTTACATACAAATTCAACTTAAAAACAAACCTCCAGACCCTATCTTGTATGTAACCCAGGGACTGCCTTGTAGTCTGTTTTTCTGCCATATGTATTATAGAAGAGCTTTCTTGTTCTCTTTTATCAACCAATTAAAATCCACAAAATAATATGCGTGGAGTAAAAACTGGCCACAAATACAGCTTTGCAAAAGTGGCATTTATGTTCTTGTGTGTCTAAAATATGTCAGCTTGACCAGTGCATTAGATTGTAAGTAACATGTAAAATAGTAAAAGCCATATATACATACAAGTATGTTAATCTGCAGTGCACTATAACCCTAAAGAATATTTATGTTTAGAACTACAAGAGCGAAGGATTTGTAAGACTTTCTGTAAATATTTGCCGCTGTAATTCAATTCCTATTAGTTCCAAATTACCATGAGATTCTTTGGACTTCGCTTTATTTATTATCCAGAAGAACAAATAGCCTAATATCTGTTTGGTTCCAACAGTTGGTCAGAAACAGTTCACATCGCAGTCTGAGCGGAAAGCAGCTGCATGCAAGGTTTCTCTAAAGCCAGGGAGAAAGTTTAGGCAGATGGAGTTGAGTTGTCCGTAAATATTAATCAAGATAAATGTCATCAGGTTGATTTGCAGTAATAGATGCCTGGTGATTCATGGCATCAAATGTGCAATCCCTCCTAGGACCAATGTGACTGAATACCATGACATGTTTAAGATGTAACATCTGCCTGATTTATGGCTGCTTTATCCAAACCTGACGCCTATCCATATTTTATTAAAGCTTTATTTGATTTCTTCTGACGGCCATGGCACTTTTTATATCTGATGTCAGTGAATTCCTGGCACAGTTATGAACAACATATGACCACTTAAATACCATCTATGCATATGTGTCTTTAAGGGAACTAAAATTAATATTTATTAAAAATGTTTTACAAATTATTAAAATTTAAATTCATACCCTTCTTTTTCAGAACAGGGAAACACTCTTTTGCTTAGGCTGACTAATCTCAGCATTGCTTTTAAGTTTACTTCTTTGAGGTTTTGTTAGCAGCTAAAGTAAACAACAAAACCCATAGAAAGTTTACATATAATGAAAAGTCTTAAAGAGTCTTTTCATAGACAAGCCCTAAAAAATATTTATCAAAGGTGATCATTCCTAATTTAGAGTAAAGCTAATATATGAAATACAGTTAAGGAAATGTAATACAGCATGCAGGCAGACACCTCCCTGATAGGAACCTTCCTTTCAGGGGCAGTATGAAAGTATATAAATTACATAAGTTATTTTATTAAACATTTTTATGGGGAGGACTGTAAAAATTGTTCACTTTTTTTAAGGGGTTCTACATTTTGTCCAATCTCTCCTTCTTAAAATTGTTGATAGTCCTCCTGTGTACCTTAAGTGTTCATGTGTGTGCTTTTTCGGGATGCAAACAAGGGAACATAATCCCCTGTTTACAGAATGTAGGACATCAGAAGGTGAATGCCACTAACCTCACCAATGTTCCTAGGAACCGACAGCTCGTTTATCATATGGTGAGACACAATGTATGCACCGCATCATTAACATGCCCTATAGAAGCCATAGACGTTAGCCGCCATTTACGCAGCTAGCCTGTGGCTTCTGCACCCGGTCATAAGCATGAGGCCTAAATTTGTTATTATCTGTAGGAAACCCTTGACATAACCACATTTTATGTACTTTGGCCTTATTTCAATTAAATTTCAATGGGATATGGTAACAATCTAATGTTGATGGAGGCTTCCCAATAGGGAACCACTAAATCCATCCACTATCCTTTTGTCCTTGGGGAGATAAGCTGTTACTAGAGAGGTGTGGCTATGACTTATCTTATTACACTTTCTCATTGCACTACTCTGCCAAGTCAAGTTTACATGTGTAGCTGAGGTAGAACTTTACACAATATCCATATCAATGGTTTGTAAATGTAACGAAGGTTTTTCAAGGCAAGTGATGCACTAGAAGCTGCTTTCTTTTCTCACAAAGGGAAGAGGATTCTGAACATGTATGTGGAAATAGGATTTCTAAACTAGACATCTCCTTTATTGTATTCAGTATAAAAAGTTTGCCCAAGCAGGACTCTTAAGAACATATCCTTTAGGGATAGAACCTAACTCTGACAGCTGTCATTACTAAATGTTCTAACTGTATATATCACATGCCATGTAAGTGGATATACAATACCCATTTAGGTTTATTACAGAAACAATACAAATGTATCCATTCTCCTTCCCGATTAGATCACATATCCTGCTGGAAATGCATTTATAGCTTCTGAAACATTACCCCATTATTTACAAGGGGCTGTTTATTTTTATAAAGCTGTTCTAGGTTTTTGTTTGGGGAAGTTTTTATAACAAAGTGAACTGCAGAGAACTTTTTCCATTATGCGCTTTTCTGTATTTCTTGCCAAATATGGGACATCCAACACAGTTGAAAGGAAAGAGACTCAAATTTCTTGGTCTCATTAAGAATGCATCAAGCAGAAACTGGATTTCCTATTTTGGTATTTATGTAGGAGAGCAGAGTGAAGCCAGTTTTCAGCCGAATAAACATGCATGTGACTTGAGAATCATCTGTAGAACACACTCACATGTTGATGTACACTCAATGTAGCTTCATATATGATGGCTTGAAACAGACTGCTTATGGTAGAGACATATCACACCTATATCCTCGCTATGAAGTTTGTCTAAAAGTTTGTCTAAATGCCTTGGAGTTAGAGGCGTGTATGGATAAAAACAGGATTTCAGTGAAAACTGTGTTACCAACAGAATGAGTGAGATATTTATAGACATGTTGCACATGTTTTGCATTAAAATGAATTCATTTTCCCTGTAATCACATTTCTGATCTCCCTGTCCACATTCCATAAATCCCACAGCTTGGAGATGTTGGCCTGGATTTACCAGGTTAAAACGTTTAAACAGTTTATGTGGAAATTGGAGGGAAAAAACACCTAAGACCTAGTTGGGATTTTAAAGTGAAAATTACATTGTTCACATCTGAAAATGATCTCTATATCCTGAACTATGCTACACTCAGCTTTCTTACCTCCATGCATTGCCAACACTGTTATGTGTGAATGTCTTCTGTGCATAAAGGTTGAATTTTTCTGTACTGAAAACAATGTACCTAAAGTTATTATGTATTGTACCTACGGAATCAGCAGATGTCATGATTGGCCCTTTACAATTATGTAATTAATCATATTGGTTCACCTGGACTCATTCTGACCCAGATTTCCACCTGAGACCCCCCTAAAGGATAGTTTTTGGCTGCATTAGTAGCTGACATAAGGATGTTCTCGATCTCATGGGTAGCAATATGTTGATATTTAGTATATAGCTGTAAATTACTCTGTCTACAAATACATACTTATTCACAATGCCTTATACCTGTGATAGTTATAGTATTAGCTTTTAGGTATTTATGTCTATGTAAGTGTCAGCACTGATGGGCGGTGGTAGAAAATGTAGAGCCACACCTCTAACTAGTAAAATCCACTTTTCATTTTATTGATACGCACACACACACACACACATATATATATATATATATATATATATATATATATATATATACATATATGACAGTATGGTAGAAGAATGACATTACACTTTCAAACAGAATGCTCATCCACAAATGTGGCCTTCAAGGACCTCTACAAAGAACAACGTTATTCAGGTCTTTACATGAAGTGCCATAATAGTCAGGACAAAAGCTCTTACTGAAGTTCTTCAACAGTCCTAGCTCTTAAAGCTAATGTTCCAACCATAAACATGACCTGGGCTACCACCACATTACTGCCAGCAGAAAAGCAGCATTTCAATTCGCCCTTTGAAGGCAACAACAATGCTATTGTGGCCTCAGACAAAAATGGGTTTGATACTGCCGCTCTAGAAATGTCATTTTATAAATAACAAGTATTTAAGGGGTTGGCCACCCTTTTACAGAAGTTATCCATGTGCCCTTACTGCCTTAATAATACTCCCTGAATGTTCATCAAGGGATTCAGCATTCCTGATACTTACTATAGTGCTGTCTGCAGACTCCCGTGCTTCTTTGTTTACATGTGTAAGCACTGATGAATAGGAGGGGCTGCAGCAGGAGATTATAACTCAGCTTGCACACTCTCGTCCACTCTTCCTGTGTCTGTCAGTGATAGAAATGGGAACGGTGGGTGACGCCATGAGGACAGCCTGAAAGAATGAGGAACAGGAAGTTCTGTGGATATGCAGAATGGGAACAGGGAAAGACTGAAGCTTTCAAAGAAGGCAAAGGTACACATACATATACATGTGAAGACATATCCAATCGAACAGATTTATTGAAAAATTGCCAACCCCTTTAACTTAGGATACTACTGTCTGCAGAAAATGACCTTATAAACCACCACCAGTAAGGTATCAAGCAGATCAAGGCCCCATGCACACTGACGTATGCCCGCATGGCTGTGGCCACGATGGTGAGGAGGAGTCCGCCGTGATGGAGAGGAGGAGGGATGACCCCTTCCCTCTCCATTGAAATGCATACCGTACAGCCTGTAACACTAGGACACGTCCTATCTTTTTCCCGTGTACTGAGCAGTGTGGCACTGTATTGCTCCGTGCAGCCATTGCCCTCTATGGGGGACGTATGTGCGGCCGCAAGCTTGTGGCTGTACATACTTCCCCTGTATGCTCATGTGCATGGGGCCTAACACCTTCCAGATATTTCTTTCTTGGCCATAGTATGGTAACATTATATTATAAACATTATAGAAGGGGAGAGTTTAGCTTTAAACGTGAGCACTCCAAGCCTCAGAATGTCCCGTATGCTGTAAATGTCCAGGGACGACATAACTGTTGAATGATATCACAGCAAAGAAGATGCTCTGAGATAGGAAGAGCTTGACTTCAGCACTGAGCTCTACATGACTTTATACAACCAATTTACATTTTATGTCAAATTAAATTTTTTAGGTCACGCCTCTACACTGGAACATGAAAGAAACATCTAGAAGTTGTTCTTCTGCTTCACAACAAACAGTTTGTGATTTATTAGGTTAGTTTCTGCAGGGAGGTTCCCTTTAAGGTCAGAAATGGTGGCAGGTCCATATTTTAAGGTTTTGCCCAGTTTTATCCTAACAAAATATCATTTTAAGAAAATCAACAAGTTGTACACAATGGGAGGCGGCTATAGCTATACAGCCACATCTGTATCCGTTTTTTTGTGTACAAGGCATTATATATCAACCCCATTTTATATATTAATCTTTGGCTGTCTACCATGTATTGTCCTTCAGGACCCTGGTTGGAAGCATCGAGAAAAGGTAATTGTGGTCTTTACTGCAGGTCAGTGTGATTTTCCTGGTCAGCCGCACACACACAGATCCTTGCTGTGAGCCATTGATGCAAAAGTACTGTGACATATAAAATAGACTATGAAGAAAGTCTTCCTTTCCCTGGGGTAGAAGTTCTGATTACATTCAGAACATTCATGAATTTCAAACCTGAATTTATTCTGGCTATTGTATATGGAAATAATATCTAGAGATCCTAGAGCATAAGTTGTTTTTCTCTATTATAAAGTATTTATATTCTTTAATATTGTTCTGTTGGATAATGTTCTGAAGTTCACAAAAATACAAGTTTGTAAAGAAAAGCATATAATAGAAACATTTTTTTTAATTTACTCCTATATAGTAAAAGAAATGTGTCTATTCATACCTTATTATTGTAGGAAAGCCTAGTGGAATATGCTATATTAATGTCTGAATGTCTTATTATGTGAGTGCCACACAGTTTTAGATGTGTGATATAAGGAGGTTATACTTATACCACATCAAGCTTGAAAGGATTCTTAGTGGGAGAAAGTAAATGTGCAGCTCTTTGCCATTGAATAGGCTATTTTTAGTGTTGAAACATCAGCATAATCCTCTGATGTAGCCATTTTGGTCAGTGCATGATAAATATTCAATTACACTTCGGCTTTACTTTAATACTGAATACAAACATGGGAAAGCACCCACTGGCTTATCTTATGAAAGTGTAATAGGCTTTGGTGGCTTTGAATTCTGCCCTCAAGATACAAATAGAAAATGTGCAAGGTAGAAAGAAATCTGCTTATATTTAGATTTACTCATTGATCTATTTGTGTCTTAGATCATGGCATGGAGTGACGCAGGTTCCCCCGCTTGCTTTTTGTTTTGGGGACTAGCTGGCATTATATTACAGTGCACTTGGTGTGACGGCATGTTTTATAATCAACTCCACAGGCTTGTAGCTCTTTTTAGAAGAAAAATGTTTCCTCGCATAGTTGTGGTTTCAGTAAGGATTTAAATACCAATACGTCACAGGCTATGTCCTTGAGGATGACTTTGAAGCTAGTGCTGTCTGTGTTGCTGTAACCTTTACAGGCTGTAAAACTGTAGTATCCTACAAACACCACATTTTGGACCGTTACATAGAGCATTGGTGAGGATTCACATCTGTAATGGAGGTTGTCTAGAATCTGCGCCAAATTCAGTACTGAATCCAAGATTCTCCTTTCAAAATTACAGTTCACATACTTGGTTATACAATTTAGCCCCCCCCCCCGCCCTTATCTTTTTTTATATTTTCCTTTTTAAAAAAGTGGAAAGTGGACATTTTATATTAATAACTCAGATAAAGAAATCGTTGTGTTACAATCAATATTGCAAACCCTTTTAATAGACTTCTCCAGGATTTATAATAAAGCACTGAGTTGCTGAAATGTCTAATGTGTCACAACAGTCAATCATTGTCATAGTTCACAGAATAATTATGATATTTTTTATGCAGCAACAGTATGATCTTCTACAATACTGTATAGCATACTAGTCAACAGGCAGGTGTAAGATTTCCCTAAACTGCTGATGTCTCAAGACATTAGAACCTTCTTTTATCTCTAGCTGGAATGTCGACTTAGATCATTCAATTCTGCTGTAGAACTTGAACCTTGCTGTAGGCGCATGAAAGAACTCACAGCAAATGACAGGAGCATATTTACCTATATTGTGCTAGGCAATAGTGGAAGTTTGATGTCAGGCAGCGGCAGTTCAGTTTGGCAAATGCCACCGTGTGTGTCAGAGTTCACATAGCACATCACTTTTCATTAGCTGCAATATTTAATTTGTGTCCATCTGTTTAACCAAGCAAATTCTCTTGTCTTATATGTTTATATTACAGAGGCCAGCAAATGTAATTTACTGGCCCGATTCCTCACTGTTGTTTTGTTCCTGGCTTGAAAGCCTCACCATAGTGATGGTAGTTAATGGAATAAATTCTGTCTTCAATCCAATTAATTAGAAATTGCCCTCCAATCACTGTTTGCTAATGGAAAGCAGATTAGATATTTATGTTCACAAATGTGCCTTGTCACCTCTGATTTTAACTAATGCCATGTTTAGTGGGTTTTTCCACTATACTTTGGGTACTTGTCTCATGGAAAACAACCTAAGATAATGCTATTGTAGCAGCTGTTAATGCTACACACATACACACACACACACACACATATATATTTTGTATATTTTTGTATATTGTGGGTACACATGATTACAGTTCTTTTGAAGATACAAAAGTAATTGCAAAATAAACAATATACACTTAAGAAGAAATTTAGGACTAACTTTGCAACAATCAATTTATTCCTGCACAATGCTGTAGCTATCCATACAAATATATAGGAAGAGGGTTTATTAACAAATGTATTAACCTTTCCTTAGATCAAATTTGGTTGAAGCATTAACGACATGTACACAGGATAGAGGATAAAAGTCTCAGCCCTGGATATCTGACTGTTGGGACCGGCAAAGACTGACTTTTTAATCTACCATTTAAAAAAAATAAAACATGTACAAATCTTGATCCCGGTGCTCTCCTTCGCTAAACTTGACACCCTGGGATCACCCAGAAAAGAAACTTATAATTAACAGCCCATAGTGCAAGAACAATATGTCCGGCGCTCTGGGCTGCTAATTATGCACGCCCCCGCAACTCCCTCACCCATGCTGGCAGAGGTGACATCACATGAGGGGCTCTCGCATGAGGCTGGGAGCATGGGAGAGAGATGTGCGGGGTGTTTAATTAGCAGCCCAGAGCGCCGGACATCTTGTCCCTGTACTCCGGGCTGCTAATTATAAGTTTCTTTTGTAGGTGAGCCCGATGTGTAAGGACTACGCGAGGACAGCGCCAAGATCAACATCAAGAGAAGTGGAGGTGAGTATTTGCACATGGTTTTAATTTTTTTTAAAGGGTGGATTTCCTTTAAGCTGCCTGGAATTCCCTTCAAATTTCATAGCATGCCGAGTGAACTAATCCTGCATAAGTAAGGTTTCCACTTACCTTAACATTGATCCATGTGTGTGTACGTATGTTGCATATGTGTGTTATTGCTGTTAACCTAACGGCATGGATGTCACTACTACATATACATATATGACTGCATATAGAAAGCAGTATTACAGATGCCCAGGTACTGTGAGAAGGCAACAAAAATACATGATGAAAAGACAAAGCTTATACAGATGTTACATAGCATTTTCCTATTATTTCTGCAGCGTCACACAGCCTGTAACACTGTTGCCTCCAGAACAGAATTAGAGTCAGGCATTTCCTCCAGCACTGAATAGAGATACACCATTTAATGTTAGAGATTAGAGATAAAGCATTTATTATTTTTGGTGCCCTAGAGTATTGAGATGTTGTTATTCATGAGCTATGATAGGATACATTTTTCACATTGTTAGGTTGATCTCTGTAATCTCTCCTAGAGCTGAAAGAGATGAAGGATCAATACAGCATCGGTGCACAGTTCTCGAGTCTGTGAGCGTCAGTAGAGTTATGGCACTTACTGATGTCATGTCTGTGAGTGCCACAGCTTTCAGGTCTCCTAATAAATGCAGTATCATGTGGCAGATGAGGTTTGGATTATACTTGGTAAATGACATAAGGCTCAGAAAATATCATACAAAAAAATAAGAAATATTGGTTATCAGGTTATTCTATAACCATAAAACTTGCAGGTTCACACAATTTTGTAAAATCCTCTGCTTGTTTAAACTTACCAACGAATGCTTTCTTGATTATTGTCATGCGAATCATCTGGAAGCTGCAGAATTTAGGTCAATATGTTGATATTTAGAACATTTTCAAGGTTTCCTAGGCCCTAGGCCATATATCAGGTCTGCCCATAGACAACCTGCTACACCTTCATCCAGCTTACCTTATCATATGACTCTATTTTATGAGGCCAGTTTTCCTTGTCTTCTTATCATTTTGTACCAGGCCTCACACCTTTGTAATGGCAGGCAGGGCTGAGATAAAGACTCTAGACAATGGTTGAGCCTCGAAATAAAAATTCTGTTGCATTTGGGAGAATGGTGACCAGTAAATTGGCCTCACTATATAGGCCCATGCAGGCTTTGCTGGATTAGCGATAGAGGTAAATTCAGCTTTTGTATATATTGCCTCTGTCATCACAAGGTGCTGATCTCTGTGTATCTAGTGTGATACTCCAATTCCATTTAGCATGTAAGCGCTTCTCTAAATGGAGTCAATCCAGCTCTCTCTTTGACCTGCTGTTTCATATCTGTTTAATTCCCACACCCCAATTGTAAACTGTAAGGAAATTTGTAGTACCACAGTATATAAAGGGCATCTGATATCTTTGTATCCTGTGTAAATCTTTTGTTTCTTTTATAAAATTACGGTAGTTTCTTCTTTTGCTTTTTTTTATAAAATCTTTTTTTAAATGAAATAGTACCTGTAAAGCCAGAAATAAAACATGCCTATCCAGCTTGCTGTTGTTGACTTTAGATTTACAAAAACCAGGGTCCACTAGATTTTTCAGAAGGACACAAAAGAACAACCTTTATCTTTTATGTGTACTTTTTTGGAATTTTGCAGAACTGTTTAGTTAAAAAACCTTATTTAGTTAAAAACAGCTGATATAATGTATCACATAGATTTTGGACTTTTCTGTTATCATGAACTATCCTAATATTGATTCACATCCTGTATGCTTGCCTTGTTTACGTGTCCTCTAATAACACAATTTTCTACTATCATGTGAGGATGGCTTCACTATAATCTAACCACTATAATACGGCCCCCTATGTACAGGAATATAGCTAATATAATACGGCCCCTATGTACATGAATATAACTACTATAATACTGCCCCCTATGTACAAGAATATAACTACTATAATACTGCCCCCTATGTAAAAGAATATAACTACTATAATACTGCCTCCTTAGTACAGGAATATAGCTAATATAATACTTCCCCTATACTATAATACTGCCCCTTATGTACAAGAATATAACTACTATAATACTGTCCCCTATGTACAAGAATATAACTACTATAATACTGCCTCCTTAGTACAGGAATATAGCTAATATAATACTGCCCCTATACTATAATACTGCCCCTTATGTACAAGAATATAACTACTATAATACTGTCCCCTATGTACAAGAATATAACTACTATAATACTGCCCCTTATGTACAAGAATATAACAACTATAATACTGCCTCCTATGTACAAGAATATAACTACTATATTACTGCTCCCTATGTACAAGAATATAACTACTATAATACTGCCTCCTTAGTACAGGAATATAGCTAATATAATACTGCCCCTATGTACAAGGATATAACTACTATAATACTGCCCCTTATGTACAAGAATATAACTACTATAATACTGTACCCTATGTACAAGAATATAACTACTATAATACTGCCCCTTATGTACAAGAATATAACGACTATAATATTGCCTCCTATGTACAAGAATATAACTACTATATTACTGCTCCCTATGTACAGGAATATAACTACTATAATACTGCTCCCTATGTACAAGAATATAACTACAATAATACTGCCCCCTATGTACAAGAATATAACTACTATAATACTGCCCCCTATGTACAAGAATATAACTACTATAATACTGCCCCTATGTACAGGAATATAACTACTATAATACTGCCTCTATGTTCAAGAATATAACTACTATATTACTGCTCCCTATGTACAGGAATATAACTACTATAATACTGCCTCTATGTACAAGAATATAACTACTATATTACTGCTCCCTATGTACAGGAATATAACTACTATAATACTGGCCCCTAGGTACGGGAATATAGTTACTATAATACTGCCTCCTATGTACAGAAATATAACTACTATAATACTGCCCCTTATGTACAAGAATATAACTACTATATTACTGCTCCCTATGTACAGGAATATAACTACTATAATACTGCCCCTATGTACAGGAATATAACTACTATAATACTGCCTCTGTGTACAGGAATATAACGACTATATTACTGCTCCCTATGTACAGGAATATAACTACTATAATACTGCCCCTATGTACAGGAATATAACTACTATAATACTGCCTCTGTGTACAGGAATATAACGACTATATTACTGCTCCCTATGTACAGGAATATAACTACTATAATACTGGCCCCTAGGTACGGGAATATAGTTACTATAATACTGCCCCTATTAATATAACTACTATGCCATATACTATGTCATTTAACACCACCAGCCCTCCGAGTGTACAGCCAACCAGCCCCCCCCCTCTATATAGCCAGACATCCCCCCAGTATACAGCCAGCCCCCCCTGTATTTAGCCAGTCCCCCCAGTATATAGTAAACTAGGTAGAAGAAGGTAACGGCACTCACCAGTTCCAAGAATGGGAAAGTCGTCCTTTATTAACAAACAATCATACAGGGAGGTATACAAGCAAGCCTTGGCAACGGGACCGTTTCGTGCGCAGCTGCGCTTGAGTTTACTGTACTCCCTCATGATTAACTGAGCACCACCAGGAGGTCCTATTTGGTCACATTGGTCCCAGCACGTAATCCAGGTGTGTGTTTGAAGCCTGATCCGACACAGCGAAGATAGTGCCCGTCAGCTACACCTTCACCTGTATAACCCCCACTATATAGCCAGCCAGCCCCCCAGTATATAGCCAGCCTGCCCCCCCACCAGTATATAACCAGCCAGCCCCCCAGTATAGAGCCAGCCTGCCCCCCCTGTATACATCCAGTCTGCCCCCCCTGTATACATCCAGTCTGCCCCCCCCCCGCTGTATAAAACCAATACCCCCCCCCCTCACTGTATACAGCCAGCCTGCCCCCCCTCAATACGGACTGAACACAGATATCACATGCCCACTTTTTCTCGGACATGCAATAGACATTCACGGTCGGAATATGCCCTTAGTGGGGAAAAATGGGGAACATTCTGATGAAGTTCTTTGCCTGCTAATAGCTTGAGTAGCGTTGATTTTCAAGCATGAAGAAAGTTAATGAATGAAATTTAGGTTTATTAATGAGCATGTAATAATTCACTCCAATGTTTTTTTTAAATAGACTTCAGTCTTAATAAATCTGCCCTATTGTCTGTACCTCCTTAGCTGTGTTAGTGTGGGAGGCACAGCAGGTACTGTGTGTGCTGGAATTTCAGCCAGACTCATGATATATACATTATCTTTGCTTATCTTATTGTTCATGCAATTTAATACCTGCTGTGTCCATTGTAAAGCAATATACACTACCGCTCTCCACACTGGCTGTATATCTTATTAGTCTCGGCTTACCTGTCTGAGGGCAATTGGATCAGGCACAGTGACACTGATTGGCAGACGGTGCTGTGGGGTCCCCTTAGGGCCAGCGGTGGTAACCACATCTACACTGTATTTTGAATTGCTCCTATTATCTACTGCTTAGAATTTTACTCTCTTCCATATTGTATGTGAAATAAAAAGCCACAAACTCTGTAGATGCTTGATTAACATTGATTGCAAAGTTACGACTGAGATGAACAAATAAAGCGCTACCCAGGGATCATAGCAGTTATTACGCTTTTGCTTCATTGTATTGATTTGCTCTAGTTTTTCATACTAAACATTGTACGATGAATAAATATTAGATCAGAGTTTGCTGGCAGACAGACAGGGGAATGAATGCATCACTTTGGAATGGCAGAAATGAGCACAATAGTTTCTTCAGCAGTATAGACGATATTAAATAAATCTTAGAGGACAGAGTAATTAAGGACAGGGAGACTTTTATGATGTCACTCAATACTGTTCCATGAAAGGGCAAAAGTGTCAAATGAATCTGCCACCGGCCTTTTGATAGCAGAGATGGTCTGTGTAGGTGTCAGTAAGGTCGCTGATAAGATAGAAATATAGTAAGTGACCTGGGCTCATACTGAATTTATATGTACTATTATTGATTGAAGGTGGAGCTGATGAATGCCAGATTTAAGTCAAGTACTCCATTTGTCCACATATATAATGCTGGGAAGGGGTAACAATAGATTAGTATTGTAGAGACGCTGCATTGATATGTATCAGACCATCTTGTGAGAGACGAGTCAAGGTCATGCACAGATTACAAAACATTCAATCGTTTGGATGAAACTGGATGAAATCTAATGGAAAAATAATACCAGAAATGCAGGTGTTAGCCCACTTCGTTTTTACTAATTTGATGTTTGCACCAAATTTTTAAGATTATAACTCGTTTCATTTGATTCAGATATTTGGTCCCAAAAAAAGTACCTTATTTTGTGTCTTTCTCCAGCCCTGAGACCTCAGAGATGGTCCTTTTTTGGTGTATTTTGAGGATTAAGACATAATATACGGAAGTTGGAATTAAAAAGTAGCTGTAGACAATGGGCCAGATGCATCAACATGCCTACTCTCAGCTTACTCCTATTAGTTGCCTGACCTTAGGGCATGCCACTTCCCCTTTTGTGCAAGTATACTCATTGTGGCGCAAGACATTTGCTGTTATGGTTTACTTTTATGTGCTGTATTTTTTGTAACTTTATTTTTATTGGTTTGAGATATTACAATAAATGTATATTTGTCATAGGAGAGCTGTAACATGGGTTGGCTGTGACATTGTAATATGTTCTGTTTTTTATTCTATTGTACTGTATGTAATCCTACTTTGACATTTTATTTTTCATTCATCTTTTTATGTTGCTGACATGGCCCCTTTTTTTGCTTTTAGGCATACTTCAGACAGGGTGTTGCCCTCCAGTATCTGGGTCGCCATGCAGATGCCCTGGCTGCATTTGCATCTGGGTTGGCCCAGGATCCCAAAAGTTTACAACTATTGCTAGGAATGGTGGAGGCTGCAATGAAGTCCCCAATGAGAGGTGAGTACTAGACTGTTTTACTATATTCTACACCTACCCACACACATACTTTTTGTACTCTGTCATGCATTCGTATTTTTTAATATACCCACTGTGATTTCTCTTTTCATCTTCTGCTGCTGTGCTTTATTTCTTCGCTATACTATATCACCAACATCAGTCTGTAATAAGGGTTATTCATGGCTGTTCTTACTGTACTGTGCCTGATACTCAAGACTATTGCTATTGATTTCCACTCTGTATCACACTTAAGTAAGTCTTTTACAATTGTTATCCAGAACTGCCTAGAAGTGGGGAGGTAGCAGAATTAAGCAGGACCCTTTCATATAACAAGCAGCATAAACAAAGACTCATATGCAGGAGATCAGGCAATCTCAAGATAATTTCCACTAAATCAATAGTCTACCAATATTGGCCTATTAATGTTTGGAGAAGCACAATTCAGACTAAAAGGAGTATGACAAAAAAGTAGGATCTGATAGCAAGGGCCTTTCTTCATAGACTGAGCTGATATAGGTGCAATCTTCACCTTTGGGTTAATACATTACAGGCGGTCCCCTACTTAAGGACACCCGACTTACAGACAACCCATAGTTACAGACGGACCCCTCTGCCCACTGTGACCTCTGGTGAAGCTCTCTGGATGCTTTACTATAGTCCCAGACTGCAGTGATCAGCTGTAAGATATCTGTAATGAAGCTTTATTGATAATTCTTGGTCCAATTACACCAAAAATTTTGAAACTCCAATTGTCACTGGGGCAAAAGAAAAAAAATTGTCTAGAACTTCCATTATAAAATATACAGTATCGACTTACATACAAATTCAACTTAAGAACAAACCTCCGGACCCTATCTTGTATGTAACCCGGGGACTGCCTGTATCCTTGTTTCTTGGGATAATTCATTCCTGTCTACTACCATCATTTGCTGATGAAGTGGGGGCCCTTTATAAAAGATGTCATTTGTTATGTTTTTTAGACATTCCATGTTTTTCTGCCCAGAACTCATCTAATATAAGGAAAGAAAATAAATTTTACGTTTGACATTTAAGCTAACAAGACAATGCCTAATTCTTGGGACATTTAATAGATTTTTGTGTTGGCTCTAGATGTTGTGCTTTCTCATAAATCTCTGTCACCAAAAAAGTTTGCTGTGACAACAAGAGTTGATTTGTGCCAGGGTGAACTTTCACACTTCATCTCATCTCTGCGGTATATCATTTGCTTTTGTACTCATTTATTTATTTTGTTTCCCAGTTCTCTTTATTTTATCATTATAGCCATTTATCATTGGTGCAGCCTGTGAGTGGACTGATGTATAGTCTTGTACAAGTCGTGTTTCATGATTAATATAGACACAGCCCTATTATTAAAGATGCAAATTGTGATGTTAACCCCTTGACTACCATTTTTTTTCATTTTAATTTTTCCTACTCCCCTTCAAATATCCATAACTTTTTTATTTTTCCACATAGAGCTGTGTGAGGGCTTGCTTTCAGTGTAAAACGTAGCAATTTATAGTTGTAGTATTTATTATTCCATGTCATGTACTGGGAAGCAGGAAAAAAATTCCAAACACAGGGAAATTGGTGAAAAGAAAAAAATTGCGCCATTTTCTTGTGGGCTTGGTTTTTACGGCTTTCACTGTGCGCCCAAATGGCATGTCTCCTTTATTTTTTTGGGTTGCTACAATAATAGGGGATACCAAATTTAGGTTTTTATAATGTTTTCATACAGTTACAAAAATGAAAACTCTTCATTTTGCCATCATCTGGCGCTGATAACTTTTTCATGGAACTGTGTGTGGTTTCATTTTTTATGACTTTTGATGATGTTTTCAATGCTATGATTTGTAGGAATATACGGCCTTCTGATCACATTTTATACAATTCCAGATTTTCAGAATTGACTATTTTGGGTATAAATACAGTTTTGAATGAAATTTTACATATTTAGCATCAAAACCCCCTATATAATGAACCCATTTACAAACTATCAGAAATATCTTTTAGGAAGATTGTTAACCCCTTTGAGATCTTCATAGTAATTGAATCAAAATGGAGGTGAAATTTAGAATGGTCAAATTGTGCCGGTTATACGTTCATTTAGCCCTAAAATTGACACATTTCCAAAACATAAAAAGAGAAAACCCACCATACAATTTGTTCTACAATTTCTCCCGAGTACAGAGACCCCCCTCATGTGGTCGTTTCTTGTTTTATGGGTGCACAGCGAGGAGCAGAAGGGAAGGAGCACCCTGCTGCTGCCAGGATTTTAGTTTCCTCATTGGCCCCTTTTGCAGGCTATAAGTTTTAGCTTTTTCGTTATTGGGGCCATGTGACGGCATTTTTTTTGTGGGATGAGATGCTTTTTCCAGTGTTGAAAATTTAGGAACTTTTTTTTGAGGGCAGGAGTAGAAAAGCATCAATTCTGTACTGGATTTTTTACTTTTTTTTTTTGGTGTTTACCGTAAAGCCTACCGTATTTTTTGCCCTATAGGGCGCATCGGACTATAAGGCGCATTAGTCCGATGCGCCTTATATATGTAATAATTCCATATATAAGGCGCATCGGACTATAAGGCGCGGGGTCCGGGGGCGTGGCGGAGGTCCGGGGGCGGAGCGGAGACCCGACGCGACGCCGAGACGCGACGGGGAACGCGGGGAAGGTGAGCGGGGAAGGTGAGGGGGAGGTGGAGGAGGGCAGCGGACCATACTTACATAGGTCCCCGCTACCGGAGACAGCAGATCTCCAGCGGGAACTGCAGACCACGCGGCAGAAGTTGTTCGTGCCGCGTGGTCTGCAGTTCCCGCTGGAGATCTGCTGTCTCCGGTCTCCGGTAGCGGGGACCTATGTAAGTATGGTCTGCTGCCCAGCGCCATACATAGGGCGCACCGGACTATAAGGCGCACTTTGGATTTCCACGGAAATCCAATGCTTTTAAGTGCGCCTTATAGTCCGGAAAATACGGTAATCATAATCATATTATCATTGTTCTATGGGTCGATATGATTACGGGGATACCAGACATGAATATTTTTTCTTACATTTTACTAAATTTGTCAAATAAAACCGTAATGTGTGAAAAATCTATCATTTTTGCATTGCCGTCTTCCAAGTGGCATAACATTGTTACTTTTTTGGCTACGGAGCTGGTTGATGGCTTGTTTTTTGCGGGACATGTTGTACTTTGCACCAGTATCATTCTGGAGTACATATGTTTTTTTGGTCACATTTATAGCATTTTTTGTGGGATTGAACAGGTAAAAATCATAAATTTCTGGAGGGTTTATAACAGTTTTTTTTAACAGCGTTCATCGTGCGGGTTCAATAATTATTTACTGTTATCCTACAGATTGTTACAAACGCGGTGATACTATAATAGTGGTGTTTGTGTTATGATTTAGACTTTTTGCTTATATGTCTCTTTATATGTTATGGGGCTTTTGGGCATTTTTATTGATTTCTTTCTTTATTTTTAATTGACTAACTTTTCTTTTTTACTTTTTCCACCATGGGACATGAACAAGCAATCATTTGATTCCTTGTTCATGATAATACTCTGCAATGCTGATGTATTGCAGGGTATTAGCAGTGTCAGCCTATGCATATGCATAGGCTGACACTGTGCCTGTAAGAGGATGTCACAGAAGCCATCCTACAGGCAGTTCTTACAGATTTTAAGACTCTCTACTGCCTGTCCTGGATACTTTTTTTTTCTTACTTTAAGAGGAGGAAAGGGAGAGCAGAGAGAATCAACTCAGCCAGAAGAAATGTGAAGGACAGCCATAAGAAAGCATTTCACAGACTGTAATGTCATAATAGCAGAACATTATAATTCTTTTAGAAATGGTGCCCATACTGCAAATAAATACTAGTAGAAAATAAATATGTATCCATAGACTTATGTATAAATTGCTTATGGGCATTGATCAGATAGTTACGTATCGCTAGATAACCGCCCATCCCTGGTGTCTTTAATGCATCAGCTGTTGCCATGATCAGTAGAAAGTAGTGGGGCCTTGTGCTAGCCACAAGTTAAATGGCTAGCACACAGTGCCTTAAACTGAATAATTCTGAGGATGTTATTCAAGTAACCCTTTGCGGTATATTTTTTAGCCCCTATATAAGGCTTACGATCAGAAGGCCCAGGCCTTTCGGTCCAGGCAGGTCAGGTAGAAATATCGGTCATCAAAAATGTTGACATCTTTGTACTGCCCATTTAAATTAAAAAGATGTGACACACAACATTTAGGAAGTGGAGCAGAAGAGGAGAGTAGCTTATCTATGTATCTACCAATCAACATATCTATCTATTATTTGTCTTTCAATCTACAGTATTTCAGTATATGGATACAATAATAAGACAATAATAGAAGGTGGAAACCTCAAGGGCTCTTTCTAGAGGTGCCTTGCCTCATACTATTTACCTCGTAAAGGGCAGAGAAAATAGGGACCTGTTAATCACTTAAACTATATTATTACAATAAATCCCAAACCGTAAACTGCAATATCCGCATCCTAATGCCTTTAAAGTCATAATAATAAAGAATGGTCAGGACGTAAAACAGGCTCAATTATGTATTGATCTGGAGATGAATCAGATGGAAAATCTACCTATTCTTATACTTCAGAATGAGTTCTTTGGTATATATCATTGTTTAGTTTGAGCCCAGCTTCCAGCACAGACATTATACGTTCCTTCCTTAAGGGATCAGGAAAGTATTGATTTCACATTGGCGCTGCTTCGCAATGCACTGAACTCAGTACCTACTGTATGTCACAGTATCTTTACGAATGGGGACAATTGGATTTTCCTAGCACAGGCAGGAAAGTGGAAATATACTAAACTATACTCAATAGTGGTTTTCTACATAATGTAAGTACACAACCAAGAGTTAGTGTAATCATGTACTGTTTTTGTCTGTATTTATGTAACAGTAGGGAAGATGTGAGGAATTATATATGCTAAATATTTGTCATTTTTGCTTACAACATGTTTAGTACATGTGTACCCTGGGATTTTCTAGGCCTCAATAGAAGAACTTTATGTCTAATTATATGTTCTGTCTCCAACCCATTCATACTTGTGGTAAATGAATGAACCATTATTTTCTGGCACATAAGTCACCTTTCCTTTTGTCGTGGGTGTCTTTTTATGGCCCACACGGACCACTGGCTAGTCAGTCATTAATGAGAACTCTACTTATGTGCAGGTAGAGTACCTTAAATCATGCAATGCCGACTGTTATATTTGTCATTAGGCTTTTACATCTTAGAAACCAATGCTTGTTAAGGGTCTTTGAGGACAGTGTTTAAGATCAGCAAAGTTTCCTTCAAGGAACAAAGGAGCCTTTAAGCATCTGTGCCAGACATAAATGAAATGCAACCTGAAATTGAAACCCATAAAACAGGCCAGTTCCCACATTGCAAATTGTCCTCTGCATACATTGGCCATGCTTTATCTCCTGAAGCCTTCTTTTATAACAATATATACAAAATGTAAGAATTTCTTATCATAATAGTGTAGAACTGGGTTGACTGCAGTGGAGGTTGAATAGTGGAGGGAGTTATGTACTTTAATGAAAATGTAGTAACTTTTTAGTACATTTTGAAAAAATAGATTCATATGTTGCATTATGAGATTATAATTTAATTGGATGCCATTAAAGTACCACAGTGGGAAAATGTTTGCATTTTTTAAAAGGACATTAGAAACATGTAAACAGGTCATGTTTTTACTTTTTCCCTACTTATTTTAATTACTTCAACTCCTCAGCATTACCCTGACAATACTACAGGTCTATTTTCTGTCTAGTAAAAGCTAGTTCGCCTAATGAACATGTACAGATGAAGCAAATTATCTTAACTTCTCTGAGGAACGAAACTAAGGATGATAATAAGGGAAGGTGTGTGTCTATAGTAGTGGGTTTAGATCTTCCAAAGGTTCCTACAAAACTAACAGCAATCCTTAGAAAACAAATTTTCTAAGTATATGTTGTCTATTAAAATGAGTGGTAGGGCTACTTTAGGTAAGTGTCAAGTGAAAAAAACAAACATTAAAGTCAGGACTGTATTGTGACTGATGTTATGATATTATTTATACAATTGTATTTCACTTGTTTTAGAATCACTGGAACCCACATATCAGCAACTTCAGAAGATGAAACTGGACAAGAGCCCCTTTGTGGTGGTCTCAGTGATTGGCCAAGAACTTCTGACGGCAGGGCATCATGGTGCTTCAGTGGTTGTTCTAGAAGCTGCGCTGAAAATTGGGACTTGCAGTCTAAAATTGAGGGGCTCTGTATTCTCTGCCCTGAGCAGTGCGTATTGGTCCCTTGGGAACACAGAAAAAAGTACAGGATATATGCAACAGGACTTGGACGTAGCAAAAACTCTAGGTATAGTCATCCATTATGTGTTTGTCCACGTCTACTTGAAACTTTAAAGCTGTTGTGATGTTGAACCTTGTCTAATTCCTGTCTAGCAAATATGCAATAGTACACTATGTAATTAATATTCATAAAAATATATGATCACATGCAGCAGATTTTTGGGCCAAAAAAAACACATACTTTATATTCATTTATATCCATTCTGATTTTGTTAAAGATCCATTTATCAGGTTTTCTGTGTTACACATTGGTTTGTTTTAGATATTTTTTCTTTTCAATTTTTTGGGTAGGTGAGGGGGTTCTTGCACCCCCCAACTGCATTGATCAGCAGTTTGAAGAGACCATAATATTCAGAATCCCTCCACAGTCTACCAGTCACAACTGTGCTTTCTATTTCTGTTTAGCTCACTTGAATAGGACTAACTTGCATGAAGGTCATGTGACGAAAGGATGCAGTGCTCTGCAGAAGCAGCACCAAGACTACTTTAAACATCTGATTGGCAGGGGTGCTAGGTGTCGGACCCAAGCCAATATGGCATTAAGACTAGGCGATCAATAGATAAATCCAGGAATGCCCCTTTAATAGGTTTATTCTATGGTTCAAACATAAATTGGATTGTTTGACCTTCCATATATACTTGAGTAAAAGGCCCCTAATTTTACCACAAAAAAACTGGGAAAACTTATTGACTTGTGTATAAGCCTAGGGTGGGAAATGCACACAGCCTCCCTAAATAATGAAATGCCCAGCAACCTCCCCCAATAAAAAATGCTCCATGCACCATCCCCCCTAGTAATGAAATGCCCTGCAGCAAACCCCCTAGTAATGAAATGCCCTGCAGCAGCCCCCCTAGTGATGATGTGCCCTGCAGCCCCCCTAATGAAATGCCCTGCATTCCCCTATTAATGAAAAGCCTTGCAGCCCCTGGGTGTATAAATAAATAAATAAACTTATATACTCACCTTTCGATGCTTACCCGATGCTCCACGCAGCTCCTTTTCCTTCTTCTCTTCGTGTGTAACAGAACAGGCATAGTGTGCGCAGGCAGGCAGAGTGTATGGATGCATTTTTGCCCCTCTGTAAGTTTTTTCCTTTTTTTACACTCTTGTATATACATACAAGTATATACAGTAATTTACTTAAAAACACTAACTTGCCTATAGGGTAGATAAACAATAGCTCAACTATGGAATGAGAAAATATCATGTTAATCCGATTTATTGTTTATTAAAATTTTTGTAAGGGACACTTACTCATAGATCCACTTAATTATATTTGGTATCCATGGCCTTCTTCCTTGTAAAATCAAGGTTTAAAATTCATGAACCTCCAGCTCCCTCAGCACCCCTCCCTTCCCCTGATGAAAGCTCACTGCATAGGAAGTTGCTGTACACAGTATGAGGGGAAGGTTCTCATTGCACGGTGTAACAGCCTGTGAAGTTACAAAAGGGGGGGGGGGCTCTGCTTACACTCCAGGAACTCTTAAGGCTTATCATCATAATTTTAAAAGTTGCTTTAAGAAGGAAAAAGTCCAGGGATAACAAATATATGAAGATTACCACAGTCACAGTGCCTGGGTCTATGAGTAAGTGTCCATGGTTTATCATGCTATATTTTCATGGAAGATGTTCTTCAAGACAAGGGAAATGCTTCTTAGCTAATCACTGACCACATCATTGACTCTGTATTCAGTGGATGGCTGACTCCTATTTCCTGTGGAGAGAGACCAATAAGTAAACAGCACTGGATGATACAGCAAGTGTTAAGAACAGCATTAGAAGAGCATTGGTAAATTAATCTTTCTATTATTCTTTAATTTATTCTTCCCCTTTTCTAACACATTTAACAGCCTTAATGGTTTTATATAATAGGCAGCCTGCAGAGAACAATTAGGCAACTTTTGCGCCAATAAAGCAGATTTTGATATAAAATTCTTTAAAAACATTGATTTTATTCATCTACGGATGATGGCTTAGCCTAGGGAAAAGTGAACATTATGGGAGAGGTAGATGAGATTTGGGAATGGGGAGAAAAGAGATTAAGCCTGAAGCTTGACCTAGTGGCTAATGGCGCAAATAGTATATTTCATGATAATCCAATGACGACGACTATGATTTTAATTTTATTACTGTCTCGTTATTCCACCATGAAGAAGTGAAAGAGAAAAAGTTTATGATTTTGTGTTCAATTTAATGTAGAAAGGGCTGTCATTTGTTTAAACGGCAATAGAGAATTTATTTTCTTTCCCTGCAAATACCAACATCATTAAATCACAAACTCAGTCTTGTCATTTTACAGATTTTTCAGGGTTTTTTTCCTGCCATTTAGTAACCTCATTCATCCCACCTTTCTGCTGTGTGGTTATGTAAATAGGTTTTACAAGCCATGTATTACAAACTTGCATGGCAGAGATGTCAACTTCCAGTGAACCAAGTCAGTGCAATTTGGCTGTTTGTAGCCATTAAATGGCAATTTAATGGGTTAGTGCTGACGTCTGTCACAGAGACACGTCTGGAGTCTATAAAACTGCTCATGCTAAAACCAGCATGAGAGACTCCAAGTCAAGAAAGCTTCTAGCCCTGCTCTCCATACAGAGAAAGCGAGCCATGTCAGCAATGTTAACTTTTTTTCTGCATGTTCTACATTTTTGAAGATTTCCAATAACTTGTATAACTGACCTTGAGTAGGTTGAAGGCTGTTTGACAGATGGAGCCATGTACAGAAATATATTTGCATACCATGTTCATTAATGGCATGAACAAGGGGTTAATAAGTTACCTAACATAACTGAAGGAAATTCAATAGTATGTACTTGCAATGCAATGTAAGAGCAATGGATCAGGTATTTTTGATATTTCTGCAGGGAATACTTGGCATATCTGAGATATCATGCAGTTTAAGTGTTGATTCACAGGAACGTAATGGGGACGGATATCAATCCCCATTGACGCAATGGTGCACGGTCATGGAGCGGCGAGCACACGTTGTCTCTCTGCACCATCACGATCCACGGGGAAATATAGGACACATGGTTTGAATGAGGGAGTGTAAGTGTTTCTTTAAAATAGCACTGATTTCCATGTTATTTTGTGGATTATGGCCGGGCATCAGTCTATATAAAAAGGACCCTTAAATTTAGAAGATAACTTCTTAAAGGGCTACTTTTACTGTACATATCTGCAAAGTTCCTGGCATATTATTATTCCATTTATATAGGTACTAATCTGTGTCATAAAACACATATACTCATGGTTAAACATCTATTTAATAGTCCATGGGCAATGTATGCCATATTTACCTGAGCAGTGACTTGAGCCATCCATTAAAAGTATAAACTGAGAAATTCTCAGGATAAAAGGAAGGCTTCAACTTGAATAGATCTGTACTTAGGAAATACTACAACAGCTGAAGAGCGGCTCCATTAATAAAAGTATTATATCAGGGTGTTGGTATTTATGCTGCTCCTGAAAATACTAGTATATAGGAGGGGTACAGTATACATAATTCAGAGTACAAATTTTCTAAGTTATTAAAATGATGATTATTTTTGGATAATTTTAATGATTGAGCAGATGTACAAGCTTGATCCACCTGTTACCTTCCTATTTTTCCAGTTCTGTCTACATGTTTTTCTTTGCTATGTACTGGGATCGACAGCTGTAGTTGGAGGGGCTATTTATAATCTATACAAAAAAAAAAATTCTAGATTATTTTTTCCCTTGTAAGATCTACCCTGCATATTTATGTTAAGATACAAAGCTACATGCATCATGTAAGCTTCCATATGCCATGGATACAAGGTGAGTAACCTTATTGTATTTCTATAATGTAGGTGACCAGACAGGAGAATGCCGAGCCTATGGGAATCTGGGATCTGCATTCTTTTCCAAAGGAAACTTCCGGGAGGCACTTACTAACCACAGACATCAGCTAGTTCTTGCCATGAAACTGAAGGAGAGAGAGGTAAGAGACCGGTTTTACGGTGTGAATGCACTGGAAGATAAATCCGAGGAGTACTTTGATTTTTCTCTCTATATTTTACATCAGCACTTGTCACAGTTTGATTTGTTGCGCTCAGCCAGGCTTGTATATGTCATAGACCAGTGAGCAGCCTATTTCTTTGTGTTTCCACAGTAATACACATTTGAACTCTTGAAATGTTTGGCTTTTAGACACATAAGCATGTGAATCCTATTTTTTTGCATAAGGTGAAAGCTTAGTCTTTGGTATAAAATGTGAATTGGAGGATTAAAGGACGGTTGGAAGAATTACAGAGTTTTGAATGCTGTACTAGATGTTGCATATTTATTTAAAAGAAATTTGTCACCAGATAAAAGCTTTAAATAGGAATCCAACCATTTAAATAATAACAGTGCTGAACAGCTGATATGGCATCTTTCATTGAATATTAAGAAGTAATGTCTCTGTATTTATATAGATAATATAAAGTTGACTAAAAACTGTGTATACTGACCCAACATTCCCATGAAGTAGTTGAGTCCTTTACTTTTCCCTTCTGTTGAACTTTTCTGCTTCATATGACAACGACTTTATTAATTCAACAAAGTGTCTTCACTCATAAAACCCAAACATTAACTAAACCTTAAGCCTAGTGCAGAATCACTTCCCAGCTTTTCATGAACACAAGCATTTACGATACTTTGGTGTAATATGGTTACATTGCCGTACTATTATCAACTCCTTTATAATTAAGCTAAGTATAAAAGTGCAGTAACCGCGTGTATGGACCCGAAATAGATGTTTCTTTCCCAACCCCCCTATGCGTGCAATCATATACTTGTAGAGTATAGAGAGGAGTTCTGTTTTTGATAGTATTTAAAGGGACAATTATACATTACCTCACCTCTAACAGACCTCTCTATACCCAGAGAAGGTAAGATCTACCCTTATTGTATACTACTCTTGAATATGCAATTGATATTTTGGAGGACAATGGAGATGACTTGGTGCTGTGCATCTGAGTTTCTGTTGTTTGTACCATTTTGTACTTTTCTTATAGGTTTTCTCTAGTGGTATCATTTAATAGTTATATTTATTTGTTTTTACTCCAGTGTACTCATATCAAGCCCTGGCTGCAGTACTTCTGTATTGGACTGAAATGCAGACGGCTATCACACCAATCCAGTCCTAGCACTAACACAGATGCTGTAGCACCAAATGGAGGCCATTCTAGACTTTATCTAAACTAGCCTTACACAGTAGACATATGTTAGCCAACCTGGATTAATTATATGGTATGGGGCTAAGGAGGTTGGGCTAAGGATAGACAAATAGCATTTTTGGAACATTCCATCTAGTCATTTTTGGTAAATCCAACTAGGATGCTTTGGAAACATAAGGACAGTGATCTGTGACATAAACAGCTAACTTTAGCTGTAAATTTGCCACCAGGAGTTTAGGCATCTTATATCATAAACCAACCACAATCTCCATCTCCATGCATTAGTAAATAAAACAGAACAGCCACTAGGAAATGGAGCACTACATTGCTGAAAAGGGTCTGCCGTACAAATGGACTGTAGACCTAATTTGTTAATGTGTTTCCCTGTAAATTCATGTATCCTGGAACCTGGAACACAGAACTATCTGCAGATATTGTGTCACTTAAAGACTAACTCAATTATACTTTGGAAATAAATAAGCCTTTTCAACATGACTACATTGATATGTGATATACATAACGTCATCTTTTTTACTGCTTGATATATGCAACAAATCACTAGCAGTCGTGAAAGCCGGAGACATCTGCAGCAAAGCTGCCTTCTGTCATTCAAGGAGGCAATCTATCCTGGAGTATAAATATGCTTGCACAAATCTTTACATCACCATTTTCTTCATGGAGCATTGGGTAATCCTGCCCATCCCTCCTGATGGCTGTGGGAAACTAAAGGTTTCAATTACAAAACATGGGTTTTTCATAAACTATAGTAAGACTGTCAGTATACTTAGCATCCCTCCTTCATTTCCTAAACTGCAGTTGACCATGACGACATGTATTTATATCAGTTTCTTGTAGGAAATAGTTTCACTTTACATTAGAGGTTCAGAAATGTTACAATACTTTAATTTACTGTTTCATTCCTTATCTTGAGTTATTTAAGGTGATTTTACCAGCTTTGGGGGAAGGGGTACTACTGTTCATTGAAGCTGGTGTGTGAAGACACAATTTTAGGCAGTGCTTCATGAAAAAAGTATGAAAATTAACTTTATTCCAATAAAATAGACACTTTTTTTCACTTTAATTGTTTATATCTTTACCAGTCTAAACAGAATCTCCTCCATAATGGAGGACTGGGTGACTGAATTATAGGAGATAGCTTTCTTTCTTATGAAAGAGGGATAATTTGCATTTAAAATATCATTTCATCAATCTATTATAATATTAAATCACTAACTAAATTTGTTACTTCCTGTGCAGCATTCCTCCACCACCCTGTTAGTGACAATCCCAGTTTCCACACCAGTGCTCTTTTAGCGAGCACCCACGTTACCGATCAGTTAGTGATCATCCTTGTTCCCTCTTTAGCTCTTTGATAGAGACAGTCCTGGTTCCCCCTGCACTTGACTTCAAACACCACATGAAACCCAGGGCAATCGCAGGTTTCAGTGTTGATCTAGCTCAGGAAGTGACTGGCTGAGTGGCATCTTCTAGTTGTACTTGTGGTATCAGAGACTCCAAGAAGGTCAAGTGTAATGGGGAGCCCCTCTACATTTCCTTTGTTTATTAGAGAAAACCTATCCAAAACAGCTGCTTTCAGTGTGATTGGACTACAGTTTGATGTATGGCAGTAGATTGCCAGTGAAAACAGGAATTGGCAACTTAGTTTCTTTTTACCACTTGGCATTTAACTCTCTTCCCTATTAATTTAATAGGTATGAGCTTTACAGGTACTAATGCTGCAGCTACTTCTCTTACACCTCATTCACATGGCCGCAATGGGGGCTGTGATCTGGTCCCATGATTTGTCACCAAATCACAGCCCCCATAGATGGCTCCCGGTCATGGCGAGCACATGGAGTATCACCGCACCGTGAACGTGTCGGGCCACTCTTCTGATTATGGAGGGGGGAGGGGCGCCAGGAAAGCTCCCGGTGTATATGCTAGTATATGCGGAGCAAGGTGTCTCTTTTCAACCTCCTCTTACCTGCAGAAGGATGTATACGCTCAGCGGAGCCTAATGGGGATGGAAGCAAAGAATTAGAACCATCCCCAGCCTATGCTATGAATATGTTATGTAATTGTCTGTATAGGTAAGTTACATCACTGGGGAAAACCCTGAACATGGGTAGTAGCCAATCACTGGCTGCTACTGATTTTCACTCCTCCCACTTTCATGTTGATACAATGGAATACATCCTAGGCCTTTGTTATAAGAACATATCGGGATTCCGCCTAAAGTAACCTTATCATGGAAGGACAAAAACATGATATGAACATAGCCTAATAATGATTTTCACACATTTTCACACATTCAGAACACAATAGAGAATTTGCCTGTGAATTTCAGGACACACTTGTTGCTTTCACTTACAAAGATGGGTTCATTGACCTTTCTTAGATAGAAATCTACTCTTCATAATTAGGACAGGACTATGAATCCGCCTGATCTTTAATGGCTTCACTTTCAGTCATGCATCAATAGTGATAAAGCAGTAATGAGCTAAAATGCTTCATACAGATAAAACAACAAAGGAACTTATAACATGGAAAGTTGAGCAAGTTATAGAGCACCCACTCACATCTAAATGAATCCAATTAATTATACAGGGTCCTCAGTCACGTACATGGTAGAAGCCCTCAGTCTTACTTGTGACATGCTCGGAAGACGAATGTGCAAGTACAGATAGCATTTCTTATCACTATGGCAATTAAAACCTTATACACACTGCATCCTTGTTCACATAGCCCATTTTCCTGTGAATTCTTACTAAGCTATATGGGTATTGTAGAAGAAAGGTGTGCTTAAAGTATTTTCTGCCACATTAAACCTTCCCTTTGCCTCTACTTAAGAGACACTGCTGGATGCATAGGGCTGTATTACAGTCATGGACACGAGGCATGAATAGTCAGTGTACAGCTTGAATAAAATAAATGAAAAATACTGTTATTTGCTAACAATTGAATGTTGTTGACAATAGATATCCAGCTAACTTGAAAAGTGAAACCTTTGAATTTCCTTTTTGGAAATAAGCAAATTATTAGTTTGATTCTAGTGACATCATCTACACCTCAAGTCGTCAAAAGTATATCAAAATGTTGTCTTTGATATAGAACATTTTAATGTATTATTTAAAAAAAACTATACCAAAAATGAAAAGCATTAAGGTTGGATTCATTATCAGGCTTTATTCATTCCTTTGTGTGAAGAGCTCTCTCCGGTCACTTTCCTTTTTTTACATTTTTATCAATGGATGCAGTAAACATTGACACTCCGTTGACTTCAAAGTTAAAATGAAGGCAGTAGCAATATGTGTGACATTTCAGAAGGATCTGAGTTATATCAATATAATCACTTCAGAATTACTTTTATCCATATTTTCGGGTTTGAAAAGCAGCCAAAACATATGAGAGGAATGGAACTATGTGAACAATGCCTTAGGCAGAATTCACATCTGTATTAGAGAAATCTGTTTTTCACTTCTGTCACAGGAGCAGAAAAACGGAATTCAAGCTGTAATGGCTCCATGTGATGATGGACTCCAACCATGCCAGACCAATTTATGCTAGGCTATTTTGATGGAATTCTTTACATAATGTAGTCTGCAAACAAAGCCATACATATGTGAACATAGCCTAAGGCCAGTTTCACACAGCAGTGTTTTTGTCAGTATTTTGCATCAGAGTTTGTAAGTTAAATCCAAAATGCATCAAGAAAGCATAGATGATGTACACATCTTTCCAATATAGCTTTTCACTGTAGGATCCACTAAATTTAGCTTACAAATATTGATGCAAACAAAAACAAAATATTGTGAAACTGGTAAAAGACATTATTCAAACACTGTAGTTGTAGATATTGCTTGCTATTTTTAGTTTCACTGTAGATTCTGTCATTCAACTAGATCAACCATAGATACTTAAGAGTCGCTATCTATTGCAGCAGGGTGAGGAGTAGATAAAATAGGCAAGTACCGGTACATACATTTTTCTTAATGTGAAATTTGCTGCAAGTTCTTGCTACAATTTCTTTTCTTATTGGGTATAAATTAATAAACAGAGCATCTATTAATAATTTTTTCCCCATTATTGTCCACACCTTGCTTTCCATACACAAATCTGAATGTGGAAGCACTACCTTATAAATAATTATGATGCATTAAGTCAAGGCATATCAAGACCATCCTATGGCTCCTTGCACATAACTATTCCAGCCATAACACATGGCAGAGGGGAGAAGGGAGAATGAGCAATCCTCAGCCCTCTCCTGTCCATAGGTAGCCAAATCAGTCCAAAAATAGGACATGCTCCAACTTTTGTGGTGCGGTGGAGGACAAACCAAAGTGTATCAAAAAGTCTTAATTGTTTTGTTTTACTCATACATAAAATGGAAGTACCACATGTAAGTTTGACTTCCATGATTTTATGTATCAATTATAACCAACTTCAGATGAACATCAGATAACCAAACATGGCAATGCCTTGTCATTATTTGCTTAAACAAATAGTCCAAAATGTAGTAGCAGTGTACACACTTACTTCTTCCCTAGGAAGTAAGAGAGTAAGTAGCAACCAGGTTCTGCTAATCAAGTGTCCTTGCTTAATTGATGATCTACAGAAAGAAGTTCTGGCAGGTTTCTGGTTATACACTGCTCATACATTGCTGGTATCCGTGTCAGGTAAAGTGATAGAGGAATGATGATTTCATTTTTTTTCTGCCACAGAGCCTGATGGTGGTAGTGGGGGATGGGGGGGTCAGAGTTCAATCATTAAGACCTCTTGCACAGGTGTTGTGGGACCATAATTTCTGCTTATGCATCATAAGATATGTTATGCATCAAAATATTATGTTCATAGTGGGGGCCAGAAGCTGTGCCTATTCTCCATTCTCTCCATGCCTCTCTTTTTGGAAAAATGGAGAAACCTTTATTTGGAAAAATTGAGAAAAATAGACTGGTGGTTTCTAGATTTTTATTAACTGGAATAATAGCGTGTTTCAATGGCCAAGTCCCGATCCAGACACCCACCCAATTGCTGCACATAAGCCGGCACTGATATCTGAGTAGGCCGGTATTAGAATGATGAGAGACTCATTCAGTCATACAAAAAAACTATTACTTCAAGTTATTGCTGAAAACATTGCTTCTGCATGATATTGTTTTATGGGATTACTTTCACCCATGGCTTTTCCACATTGGCTAAAGTTGTGAGTGTGGTTTATCTGAGGTTATATTGACCTGATATTGAGACCTTCCAAGGAACATTTATTTTTTTTTATATGCCCTCCAACATAAAACCACAGAATTTAGAGGGTGTACCTTCTTTAAAATAAAAAATGTAATACAGAATGCTATGTTTTCTTGTTTGTATCTTTTTTCAGGAGCCTAGAAATGAACACTGCATATCTGTTGTTTTTTCTCCTGTCTTTTTTATCCATCTCCTTACCAAAACTTCAAAAAAACATTGGCCATTTGACTTATAAAATATGGGAATCTGCCGAGTATAATACTAAGAAAAGCTCTATTTCACAAAGTTTAAACAAGCAATCCTTTCACACACAAACACATGGATTTAATAGACTGGGCAAAATCTGTTGGTTGTTCTGTATTTTGAAAGAAGTCTGTCAGAAAATATGAAAAAATCCCCAGCAATACAATGAGACATAATGACTTTCACAGAATAATAGAAAAAAAGCCAATGGCGGATTCTATTTCATAAATCTTTGTTTCCCAGGGACTAAGCTACAAATACCTATTTGAGGCTTCACTGCATTATCGTCAGCACATCCAGGCTTAGTAGAAGAAAAGAAAAAATAATAGTGTAATATGTCAACACACTCAAAGATTCTGAATAATATTCTCATGATCTCCTGTCTCATTCCACATATTTTATTTGCTTATTTAAAGCTCACGAATCTCCAAATCATTGGCAGAAAGCTGTATGTTTAAGAATGGATGCATAGATCACTTACTGAAGATCGTCCACAGAAACTATTTGCCTCTTCTGTGTCAGCCATTTGCATAGTAATTAATGCAAGTCTTTCTGTTACATTTTCTCATTTTATACACTATAGTGTATAGTAAAATGCTCGATAAGAAGCCAGATTTGGTGTAGGAAACAGGAATCAATGGTAAACATACAAAAACAGTATTGTTTTTTGGATGAGATTAAGCACATATAGAAGTATTGCGTTGGCATAAATTTAATTATTAAGAAATCATTACCAAGTTCAACACTAATGAAAATTAATATGATAAAATATATCTTAAAAATATCCAGTTGTTAATAAATATACATGCTTACGTAAAACTGACCATACACATTGAATTAATGTTGTCAAAACCCTTATACTTACAGGATTGGCCATGTGCTCCATTACTCCAGGAGCACCATTCCCAAATGCCCCATCCACCCCATCTGTTTGCAGCACTGCCCCCATCCTGTATATAGATTGGAGGGGGAGTGGTGGAGAAGTAGAGTTCTTGGAGTAAAGGCAATGTTCAGGATACAAATGTCTCATTTACATAAACCTTGGAAGTAATTTTTATAAAGAATGGCACATCTTTTTCTGCCTATAGGGGTATATTAATATTTACTAGGGGGGGATTTATTATGCTTTCTCCGCAAGGTACAAAAACATCCCCATCGCCACCAGTTTTCAGCATTTGGAGAATATAGCAGCCTGATCAAACCTGGTTTTAGGTCCAATCTGGTGGAGATTGCGCCAACATCTACTTATACAACATGGGATTGAGCCAAACCAGTTCAATCTACAGAGAGATGCTGGTATAGACTTTTTGCTTCTCTACCATGCATTCCTAACTTTCTCTTCAAACATCCAAAATTGTTTGATCACCGCAAGATGTTGGAAATATGATAAACAGAATTTATCGGTTATCTATCTTTGTGCTGTTAATGAAGTCAACATAGCGTAAGGACATTGATTATACAGAACAATATATTTATATACAGTACATTCCCATGATATTATCAAAGATCTGATAGATGACAAGAGAACAGATATTAAGAACATACTGTTCACTGATGCTGAGGCGACATATGATACAAGGGAATTGTCTCTGCATGTAAACACTTGGTGGGTTTTAAAAGTAAAGGTAAAGAACCAAAACCAACATTCAGTGGGGAATGATATCTAGCCCCATGGGCCACAGGGACCACTATAAATGAGCCCAATAATTAAAACTTTCAAAACATTTGTCTGCCCTATACTCTTTGACCTATTGATGGCAATGGCCCCTCACCATCCAATGAAGCTTATCTGTCCCATTTTAAGATAATTAAGATGAGGAAATTTGGCCTGTTAACTAGGCCACAAAAGAGATGCTTTACAGGATTTCCTCAGTACCTAGCTACTAAAGGTATTTTATTCTACATTGATTACATAGATCCTCCAAATACTGTGCTATAACAAGTGTGAGTATGTACTAAGAATGGTACGGTATGAAATGTGAAGATCGCTTTATTTGTAAGGGGATTAGCTGGGATGTTGACAGCCGAGTTTTGGCTGCAGTGCTTTCTTGCTATACCCAGCACAACAATGTTCTTATACGTAAAGGTTATAGAATGCGCTGGAGCAGCTGTTACAAACCTCAAATATGAACATTTGGCACTGGACAAGTATAAATTCCCACTTTTTTCTAACATTCGCACAAAATGTCACAAATAAATAGTTGAGATGGAATTCATAGCATCACATCATAGAGGATAAGAATACCATATGGATTTAAAAATAGAAATACAAGTTAAGTGATTGAATATGTCTTTTTATATGTGCCCCTGGCGATTAAACACTAACTGACGTGGCATTTGAATTCTTGGCGTGGAGATACCATACAGAAATACTTTTCAGTCTCCTGGGTTGTCTCTCATATCCGAGGATGTACAAACAGCAAGAGGACTTATGGAAAAAAGAGAGGGAACAACAAGAAAATGAACGATTACCCCTCAGTGCTTCAGGAAACTCTTGCTCTACGGAATTTATTTGAAATTGATTTTGTAGTTTCACTTTTCAAGATAAAGAAGTTCATTAAAATATGTCTGAAAGCTGTGCAGGGTCTGAGTCTCCAAAAGACACAGAAATAGCATGCTTTTAATAACTCTCACTGTGGTGATAAATCAAATGCCATTGCCTGCTCAGATCAATGAAAGCTGTTTTCCGAACATCTGAGAAATCACATAACCAGGTCTTGCTCTTATATTTTCAATGCATAAACCACATCTGGTAAAGCATTGCTTACATATATATATATAGTTCCTATGTAATGTGTTTGCATATTGGAATACCATCTACACAGTTTGTATATGGTTGATCTTTTATTATTTGACCATAGCAAGTATTTATTCCTGTTGTATGAATGGGTTGTTGATCCTGCTACAAACATATTGGGGCACATTTACTTACCCGGCCGACGGAGCTCACCCGAAGTGCATTGTCCGACATCAATGCACTGTGCTGAAATTCACAAAGATTGTGCGCCCTATTTCCCGCTGCCGGAGTTCACCATCTTCTTCTCGGTGTATGTAAGTGCATTGGTTGCGACACAATTTGAATATTAAATCCCCCAGTCGGATGGCCCAACTGCCTGATTTCTGTCGCATGAAAGCCGGGGCCGATGCGTGAAATCCGATTGCATGCGACACAATCCCCTTCTAAATAGCTGTCACAGCAGTGCAAATTCTGAAAATTTCCAAAATCCGACAAAAGTGTTTTCCGTGGACCCTTAGAAAATAAGCCCCATTGATGGTGATAGCTGCAGTTTTTTTAGGGCTGTGTGTTTATCTGCATTTGAATAAATCTAACATAGATCAAACATTAAATAGAAAATTAAATAGAATCCCTTGGCAGTTTTGACCATTTATAGCTGCAAACAGTGTTAGGTACATGCCCTAGAGCGTTATATTATTATACCTGTGTGTTTTAGTAGCCCCAGGACTGTGCAAAATCAAAGACTGCATCCTTTACAAGGGCCGATAGGGGTCTACATACTGTTGTGCTGTTTGATTCAATTTGTATTGAACTGCACCATAGCCACTGCATATGCTCCATGTGTACTACTGCTATAGTATTTAGCCAGAAGCCTGATACAACTTTACACATAGGAAAGGGCTATGGAGGAACTAAATGCATTAATCTAATAGCAAAGCCACATAACAAAACAACAGAACACAAATCAAATACATACCCATACCCCAAATAAACAGTAGTGTCCATTCCTTTATATAACCCCCTCACGTGGCTTGTGACCATGTGGATTTGAGACATTTGCAACAAAAGTCTCAAAAAGAAGCCAAAATTTGCGAGGATAGGAAAAACTGACCATGTATCACAAGTAAAAAGACTTGATCATACATAAGGTGCAAAAACTAGCCGCCAAAAGTCTCTAAAATTCACCTCAGACACACAAAACTATGATACATGTGGCCCAATGAGTAATCTCCAGCCACAACTTCCTGTAGTTTATGTGACTGGTGTATATATATGTTACGTTGCCATTAAAGGGGTATTACAACAAAGACAAGATTCTTAAATAAACTCAGGATAACAAAATGTCACATTCTCTAATTCAATATCAATAACAAAAATCCAGCATTTAACAGATATAATTCTAACCTGTCTCTATCAGTCCTGGTGTATACAATTTCGGTTGCCCCAGGATCCGTCAGTAGATCTTCTGACTATGGTTGGACATGGCAGATTCTTCTCATGTGCTGTCTGCACACTGAAGTGCTCTCTGCCTCCTGCCCCTCCCCCCTCCATTACAAGACAAACTCATACACAGACACTTCCTGCCTGCAAGCAGCAGTGTGCAGAGCCTTACTCTGTAAGCACACAGCATCTCACAGCACTAGAGGGATCATGAAGTTTCTGCTTAGAGAAATTTAATTTGACCATCACTTTATGACCATAACATTTTTCATTGTTTTAACCACTGCACAGCCATTGTTTTATGCACTGCACAGCCATATTCAGGCAAATACTTGAATAGTAAACATTGGATAAAGCACATTTTTTAATACAGTATTCTTTTAATGTGTGCATGGTTAGTTTTAACCAATAAATGATAAGTAGTCAGTCTTATGGGTATGTATTTTAAGTATAATTGATATATGTAATCAACCCTATACTGATGAGCCCAAGAGAAGACACAAGCTGTGGTGGAAGGATGGATAAATAGATAGATTTACATAGGAATACGTCTTAAAATACAAACAGTAATCCTACTATTCAATAAAGTGGAGATGCCAGACGTCATTATGATTTGTCTTGGAAAATAGATGAAAATATATTTTTTATTTGCAGCCAGCAAAAGAAATGAAAGTAGTAAATGATTATAATATGCTGATAAACTGCTCTTTTCCTTTGGATGTAAATAATGTTTGATGTTCTTTCATCTCTGGCAGCTTCCCCTCTACATGGGTCCAATGTGTGTAAATAGAAATGGGCATTTTACAATCTTGAATATCCCCAGAGGAAAACCACAAATTAAAAATGAAACAAGGAATTACCCATATGAATAATATCATGATCACCCAGTTTCTCTAATGTGGTCACATACTACAAGATCTGTTCTCCAGAATTTACTCATGAACCTATGTCTGCAAGCCTAATTAGAATTTTGTTTTATCTGATGTGTCAGGAAAATAATCTGTGTATGAAGAGAAAGCGATGCCATAGTGATTGTTCTAATCAAATCATATGATGTCTTGACTCTCCTGCAGCATATTAGATAATGTAATGTAATGTGCTCATAAAAGAATTGGAGAATTCCGCTATGATTTATAGTTTAATCATGGCATCACCAGCATGGATTTTGTGAGAACCCCCTGGGCCGGCACCTTCCTTTCTTTGTTTTCCTAGGTCTAACATTATTACTCCAAAATATCCCTTGCTACATAATTGGTGTACAAGAAAATGATTTTTTTATTTAAGAAATTTTACTTATAATTCTTCCCCCTGCAACTGTGATAAACACTGAGGTGGACTACGTCAATTATTTATGAATTGTATGGATGATATCATAGTGTTCTAAGATACATTAAGCTATCAAAGGCTGACCATTTGCACCTTTTTATAACATGATAGAGTGAGATGGTATTCACTATGTACACATATTAAAATCATCAGACATTTGCAGTCTGTTATGTGGGCAGTGTAATATAGTAGACAATCTGCTTTTCTAGCCCCAACACCAAATATGTTTTTCTGTTTGTCTATGAGTCTGATAAACTCATGAGCAGAGCACTCCCCATTCCTTTTTCCTTTTTCCCATTACTATGTTTAATATAATTGGCTGCTCCATACTGTGTTTAATATATTCTTTGACTTCAGTCCTATTTGCCTGATGTCTCAATATTTTTCTGCTATTTTGGCTATACAAGAGTGGCTAATTTGTTCTGACTAGACATGCTTTTACATCGGGAGTGATTTGTTAGGGAGCAGAGAATTGTAAAAAGTTTAAAAACAGAAAAATTTGGTCAGCTCACCAAAAATATGCAGAGGTGATGAATAATCCAGATATATTAGATCCAACTGCATGGAGATGGTGGTCCGGCTGCTCCAATACCATAGGAAACACAGAAAAAAATGTTAATAATCCTTACTTTTGCTGACTATATAGTCGTCCCTGTGCACACAGTTTTTAACTAGCAGAAAAGAAGAAAACCGCAGCACAACACAGAGATGATTGAACTCAAAAACAGTGCTTTAATCCAACCAAATGCTTAAAAAGATCGCATAGTGGGCAATACTTGATGGTATGATTGGATTAAAGCACTCCTTTTGAGTTCAATCATCTCTGTGTAGTGCTGCGGTTTTCTACTTTTCTGATGGATATCTATTTGCCCCCGGGACCAGGGTGGAAGAACTGAGGGAACCCTCCAAGATTAATTCAACATACGGTGATTCTTAATGAGCCCATACCTGGTTTCCGAATAATAAAAAGTTGCTAAGTTGCTATGTGTATTTACTGTTGTATGTGCATCTGACGAAAGGAATCTCCTCAGCATTTAGCACACTGAAAACTAACTGACCGTCCTAAGTTACAAGAATTCCTAGTGGTAGCTTAAAGCTGTCCAAGGGTGGTTTTTGTCTGTGAAACATGCACTAATTATGTTTGTTTACTAGGAAAACTCCTAATCACAAAATATTGCAGAATACCACAAACTGACCCAGTATTCTATTAATATCTATTTTGGTGGCTAGTTCTTTATACAGGTCTCATTTCAGCAGTTTTTATTATAAACCTGTTTATTAATCTTTACCCTGGAGTTCTGATGCACAGTCTTCCGTCATGTGGCTTATGAGATTATTTAATTACTGTATGGGCATAAAACTGTTATGGTGGGTGGCACGTTGGCATTCTAGCATATTATAATCTACTTAAATCTTGCAAGCTTTCTTTTTCCTCTTTGGACAAGATGTTTTATGGTTGAGAACACGGTGTTCATTATATATTTATAGATGTACATCATATCACTTTATTTAGCCTATGATCAGGCCAAGTAGTTAATGTTGAGGGATAGCCCTGCCAAATATGTGACTTCACAATTTCCTGAAAATAAAGATTTTGATATATTTAACAGAACAGGAATTGGACATTCAGATTTATCCACCTTTTATATCAAAATGTGACATGTTTGATTTCAGTGAATAAATTTCATCTAGTCCTATACTACTTTTGTAGTAAGTCCTCTGGAACTGACATGTCCTAGCGAGGCATTTCTCTGCAGTAAATTATCACTCACATTTATAAAATAATTACCAATATTTTCTCTACCATGTTTGAATATGCCAAGATTAAAGGTAGCCATGTGCCATAGCCTACCTGCACACAGTGGACCTCATTCATCTAAACTGTGTGACAACAAAACTGTCAGAGCTCAGCTTTGACTTCATAAACTGCTGTAGGAAAATGACAACTGAGTTCTGATTGGTGACCAAGTAAAACAGTTTTGCCATCAAACACTTTTGATAAATATCTCCCATTGTGTATAGTTCTTTGGCTGCAAACAACTGTCCCATGGATTGCTGTTTGTGGCTCGACTGTCATCGTAGTATGAGCAATGACTGTAGAAAAAGACTGCCCAAGTTGCAAACTTGGGCAGGAATAGGACCTGTTGTATCTTTTGAGGCTTGGACATTTGGTTCATGCATGGGTCTTTGGAATCCATGGATGATCCGTAAGCATGAGCCCATAGAAGTAAATGGCTTGATAACATCTCCATTCACATTCATGAATGAACCCTTAGATGTTGTTACTTGTTGGCCAAATGATTGTGAGTCATATTGCTATTCTGCCTGACAAAATGCACATGTAACCGAACAAAGCCATTTCCAGTTTTATTTTTAGAACATAGGTTAAAGAAATTTGAAAAACCAAATTCCTTACTACTGCTTTAAAAAGGCCTTTACCCCTTACTCCATCTGCCATTGTGAAAAAGATGGTAAAAACATAAAATGGTCTGCCAGTCCCACCAAAATTGGTGGTTTTGATTATTGTTCATTTAAAGTATATATTCAGTTTAATGTTGTCTACATGGTAGACAGTGCTCTCTGATGACCACACCTATTTCCCTTCACAAATAATATATGAATTTGATTAAGACATTTTGGGGATTCCATATTAGTCACATTCTGATTTAGTGACATGACTTTACTTATGTTACTTATTTTAGGGACATTTGAGGGATATTTTGGAAAGCTTTGTTGGATAAAGGTCATCTGTGGTTAAACTAGAATGTTTCTAGTGCTCTAAGCAGTCTTATCTTTCATAGTAGATACAACAGGCTACTCTGCCAAGCTGTGCTGTATGGTATAGTGCCTGGCTCACTAGACCTCCTACTGTCTTGAGTGTGAGGTTCTCAGCTGGTACTTAAGAGGGTGCTTGATTCAACAGACACTCTAAATGCTGCGCTCACAAGTCTTTAGTTCATGCCGTCTAAATGAGTTATCTCTCCATCGCTTCAACCCATAATAAGTGGCAGTAGCTTTTGCTGTAGAAAGCATCTCTGTTACCCTAATAGGCAGGAGCAAAGCATTAAACATGAGGAATAGCCAGATCTGTGAAGCAAAGCACAGCATGATACTGTGACAGATGCCAAAGGAGGAGGGGAATGTCAGCTGTGAGCGAGAGATAAAGTGCTGGTAGAAAGGTGATGTAAAACGTGTTCATTGGTGCTTTCAATCATTACATTTACAGTGGAAGCGCTTGGCTTACAATTGAGGGAAGCGCTCCAATATAGCCCATCTGTTTTGCATATATTATGTTAAAACCAAATAGGAAAATTGTGCAATGTTAAATGAGTAATAAATGCATTACACATCAGGATGAGGAGGCTAATACATCTTGTCTCAGTTAAATTTTTTTTTTTTTTTTTGGATTATATGGCACGTTTTAAATGGTGGGTGCTGCCTATCTTTCTATATAGCATGCCAAATTATTATGAAAGGTGTCAAAATAAAAACAGTGTGTATAATGCAGAATGTGTTGTGCATAAAGGAGAAGAGAATGCTAATCTTGTGTAGTATCAAATAATAGATTTTACCAAGGAATGGGGAACATGTATCTTAAAGCTTCTGTAAACATCAGTGCACATGGGATCCTTGGATAATGTATGATGGATTGTGAACACAGTGTGTACCAATTTTCCAAACAGAAAACCCATCATATTTTTATACAATCAAGCTCAGCATAGCACAGAGATCAGTGATCCCTACCCTAAATCCCATTAACACTAGATTTAATGCTGATAAGGGAAGCAGGGCCTCCTTGAGGAAATACTGATACAATCACACAAATTTGTCTTTGGGTTGTCCCTAGATTAGTCAGTATAGTAGTGCCAGATACAGCATAGGGACGAACATGAAGCAGTTCAAAATAATAAACCTTTTTCCAAATGTATACAATGTTTTGTGACAATTACTGTATCTGTGTTGTTATGAATGCTATGAATGCTAGACTGTCAGCGTTGTAAGCAGTGTAATGTGTTGTGGGCTAGTGTAACCTGTATGAACAAGCAATTCAGACACCTAAAACTTACCCATGTTAAACTGCAGCATTTAAAAACAGCAACATTGGGCAATAACTGGGTTTGTACACTCCCAATCCTTACCTTCTGAATCTCCAATCATATCTCATACTCACATGCAAGGACTATACCATGAACTACACTTCCAGTTCTCTGCCCACCACTGAAGGAGGACTTCTGGTCAGTGGTCACCTGGTGGGTCAGACCTCCACCAGTCACACATTAAGTATAAGGTTTGTTTCACATGAAAATGGAGCATATTGTACACATAAAATGGTCAGAGAGTGGACCTAGCAAAGTCAAAATGTCAAAACTGTTGACAAAAAAGATAAAAATAAAGGAAATACAATAAAAAGTGCAGCAACTCAAATTCTGCTACAGATCAATATAAGTTACTCATAAACCAATGTTTGTATGTACACTGTTGTATGTCCAGCAGATAAATATATCTCACTGCAGAAGATATGAACCATAAAATATCTATCTGGTAGAAATGTCAAAATTACAAAATGATCTGCTTTGTATCTGTACACAAGTGTCACATTGTATTGACATATGAGATATGATGCACATTGTAAACAGCTGCAGTAATCTGATCAATAAATAGTTGTTTTGTCCCTGGAATATTAGATTTGCCTAGTCTCTATATGTCCATATGTCTCCATGTATCAGGGGAATTGAGAATACAGTCATTTTGGCCTTCAGAAGAGTAATGTTCTCTGATAGCAATTAAGAGAGTCAGGTACCATATCGTAACTTGAAATGACAACGGTCTTTTCCCTTGTATATGCAAAGGTCTCTTCTAGGAGACACTTTGACTTAAAAAGCGTTCTATCGCATCTGACATGTAGACACTTAATGGATGTTAAGGTACATGACAGCTGTCTGAAATCACTTTGGGTTATCTCTTTGACCACCACTAAGGTCCTCAGATAGAACCTGCTGTGAAAAATAATTGCCTGTTTCTCTGTGTCTCCACATTAACTCCACAGACAATAGACCTTCTTCCATCTCAGTGACGGGACTGGTAAATTTCCTTTTAATTGGGCAAATATGAGGATCAATATCATATATTATTTACACAGCAGTGCCCAGTCATGGGTGGCAATAGTCCATTCTGACTTAATAGGATATTGTCAATGAAATAAAATGTATACATCACAGATATCTATTTTCATTTGACTGTCACATCAGCAAGCAGCTCAGTTATGAGTAGATACATTCTGGCTCTGCTTTCCTCTCCATGCATTTTGTATAAAAATAATTTTTGGTCTGAGGGATTTACTATTAAATTATACACTTATGTGCTGATTCATTAGGACCAAAAAGAAAGGCATAATGTATCGCTCCAATGACATTTCGCATTTATTCCATCAAAGCTTTATAGAAAAGTGCAACTTTTCACACTTTCTATAAGGGCATTACACCTTAGGACCACTTCATATTTTAGTTATTGCCTCTGTGTTTTTGTATTGGTCTTTGAGAGCCAAAAAAAGGTGTGGAGACACCACAGAGATAAAGCATTAAGGAAAGATAAGCACTTATCTTATTAATATTGTACATTAAAGGAAATACACCACCAGGATCAAGAATTGCAAACCAAACACACTTACATACATGCCTTGTGTGCCCCCATTGGCATCACCTGCTCTTCGTTTAACTTCTTATGCCCATGTCTTTATGAAAAAAAAAAGATAATGCTAATGAGCTGGAAGGGCACCTGGCTCTATTAACAGTAATGGAGCCCATAGCCCCTCAGGCTAATTTGTATAATTTTGAAAGCCTTTTTTTGGCAAAATATTGGCATAAGAAACTAAAAGAAGAGTGGATCATACCGGAAGGGGTTTACCGGCATGTAAGTGTGCCTGGTTTACAATTCTTGCTCTTTGTGGTAGATTTCCTTTAAGGGGTCCAGCTAATCTGGAGAAATCATGGGTGTTGAGGCAGGATAAACAGAAAAAAAATAAAAGTTACTTTCATTACATCTACTTCCTTCTCCCATGATGCTGTGTCTGGTTCATTTGTTGCTACTACCGGGTTTGGTAGGAGACATCAGTGGTTGCATGACCATAATTGAAGAGTGAAAGCAGTTAAAGTTGTTGCTGTTGTAACTGCTGTTTGTCCACCGAGGTCACGTGTCTTCCACCACACCTCAGGCCCAGATAGAACTCTCAACAGATGAACCTGTTTGTTGGAGCTGGAAAACGGAGGAGGGTAAGGCTGCGTTAACAGTGCATTTTAATTGTGTTTTGAGATGCAATCCAAAGGCTCCAACTGTAATCACTTTGATGCTGAGGTAACATGGCATTTCAAACACATGTGTTAAATACTATGGAAACACAAAGTTACCTCAACTTGTGATCTCGGGGGAAGTCTTTGGATTGCGTCTCAAAATGCAATCAAAACCCACCATGTGAATGCAGGCTCAGTAATGTTCATTTTTAACTCTAGCTGAGGAAACAGGGCATCGAGGAAAGTAAACCTATTGTAAGAATACTGGTCTGTGCTGAATTCAAGCTCTAGCATATTTCTCTGTCAAACAGTTTTCTCTGTATTTTGCATATGGCTCATCTAACATAGGCTGGAAATTGGAATTCTTTAGTTATTAAGGAGGCAAAACCTCTACAGAATAGGAATGCTTAGGCCAGTCAAGGTATTGTATCCAAAGAACATGTTAATAAGACCTTACAGGGTACCCTTCTTTGTACACATAAGTCCTTAAGATATATATAAGATAGATAGACAGACACGGGTTTGACTTAGTATAGGGCAGATGAGTCTTGCAAAGTACGATAATGAGTATTTTTTTTCTGATCGGTATGTGGAAAATGTTGTAAACTGCACATCAACAAGTTGCGGAGCATTAACAGTCATATTCACATGGTTATGGCTTGACAGCTGCTGTTTCTATGAGGTTCCTTAATGTGTTATCACTTTCTAAAGAGACCTTATGCTTCAGCAGAACCCAGACAGACGAGCATTCTTTCTTCTCGTATTTTGTTTGCATCCCTTTTCTTTCCCAAAAATTAACCCAGTTCACAATTAATCATCTCTGTGCAGCACCCACATACATTCTTGTAAAAAAATGATTTATTAGTGTATTTAGTTTTTACTTGTAATTACATTTTCGACAAATATACTGAGTTCCTAGAAAGTTTTCTTATTTGCATTTCTATCATGATCACCTATGGGACACACTGTAGCATAAATACCTTTCAGTTTAACCAAGGTGTTTGTACTTGTAATTGACTTTCCCCTGACACGCCTGTAAAAAGCCTAGCAAAGTACTTGGGTTTCTGCGGAGGGCCTGAAGGGAGCCTCCAAGAGCCATTTACATGAATAACACGCACTGCACTGCCGACTATTCAGATTATTGACAAGTCCCATTTAGGGATACAGGGCAGGTGGAGGTTAAGTAGACTCTTTCTCTGTGATACAATCGTGTCATGCTTGCTTCAGATCTCCTATTTTGAATGATGTCCGCTTATGACTACAGCATAGGAGCTCAGTACTGTCAGCACCGAGCGAAGCGAAGTGAGCGGAGCTGGGTCTTCTCCCGCTGGCCTCTCTTTTAATTAATTTATCCACTCTGCAGGTTACAGCCAAGAGGGAAAATTAATGACTTAAAGATATGCAGACAGGAGAATTTTATACCACATAGCATCAGCTATCTTACCAGAGGACTTACAATTATTTCTGGAAACTATTAGATCCCATTAGTCTCCAGTGTGTTCTGGGAGACCAGCCCAGATTATGCTTGTAGAAGAGAATTATTTTCTTCTATGTGAGAGCAAAATGCATCCATTTACGTAACACATGGAAATTTTATAAATGCATACCGCAGGTTCAGCATCATTGTTCAAAGGTCATTTATTGAGGAACAATATGGTGAGTTGCTGACTTCTAGTCAGATAATGATCATGCATTTGCTTCCTCAACACTCACGGGGTACAGACTCCCACATGTCCAATCCCTTCTCTTTTACCCTTAAACATAAATCCCAGTGCATGGTTAGCAGATGTGTAGTGTTTGATTTGTCCTTTTTGCCTAGCTTTGTAAAAGGTTATCGTCATGGGCATGCCATGCAGAGAGAATTAATATTCAAGGGCTTTTCCAGCTTGGACCCTCATCTCTTGACCATAGCAGAATGTGGTTTCAAAATGCTTCCATAGATAGGTTCTCTCTGGAGGAGCTTTCTTGGCCTACATTACTCAGAAAACCCATTTATTAGAAAGGGCTCTGTGTAATACATAATTATCACTGTAGAGAAGCTAAGCCCCTACTACAAGCTTTCCCCATAGATCAAATGGAAGAAATTTAGTTATTTCATGGATATTAGTTGTTTTTCAGCTGGGACTTTACTGCCTGTCAAATAAATTTCAGAAATTTCTAATATACCTAGATTACTAATATTAAGATGCAATGTACTGTAATTATTCACAGAGATGAGTGAACCAGTCTTCTTCTCCACGGGTACTGGTGAAATACTTTACAAACATGACTCCTATGTAACAAATAAATGCATAGTGTTTATATTCTTTGCAATTTCTCTAGTATTATAGCTTTTATTTATAATGGAGATCAAAGTCCCAGTATGTTTGGGAGTAGAACTGCAGGTATAATAATCTTTACTCTAGCATCTGCAGTCATGGCAGAGAGAAAAACAGACATTGAGCGGGGATTTTCCAAACGGCTAAACAATGTGTGATACAATAAAAGTTTAATACTTTCAGATGGTCTGATACAATAGACTGTAACATCCTATCCAGACATGATAGCGTAATTGATCCATAACAAATGTTAATCCTAATTTAGGAAGACAGTAAGTGATTTGACGAACAAGACAATCTTTTAAACACAGACAGTTTTCGAGTTTGTGGCAAATTGTCAGCTTGATAAATGGAAAGTTGGGGTAAGCTGCCAATTTCATTTATATACAGGAATTACAAGTGATAATTCACTGAGGGAAACATGCCCTTAAAATATCTCTGTGGTTTTCCTACATACAGCAGATCTGGAACCACTTGTTCATCCAAGTGTCTAATCATACTGTATGAACTTATATCAATTTCATCTTACTGGCTAATCCTTTACCTGACAGTGCATGATGTATATTGTGTCCTAAGTATAGTATTAGACTAAAGCGTCATAATCGTTGTGGCATAAGGAAAAGAAGTGCCTAAGGGCAGATGCACACGACAGTGATAATTGCCAGTGCCATGTGCCTTCTGTTTCTTCTGACAGCCCATGGCTGCACTAAATGCAGTACTTTTTAATGCATCAGTGCCCACTGCTGCTATTTCAGTAGGCAGTGCGAGTGATCCATTAAAAAGAAGAGAATGTCCTAGTAAGAACCGCTTTTCATAGACTTTAGTTTATGAGGGTCTAATGAAAAAGGATACCAAACTGATATAGAATGCCCATGAAATAAGGAAGAAAATGTCAGTTTTTTAATGGACAGTATTTGGCATTCCATCAGTAGGCTGTCTAAGGTTGCATTCAGATGGCTGGTGTGGGGATGTATATCTTGCATCGGTATGGTGCCTGGTGAATTTGGCATCTTCTGCCTGCTACTTATACTTTTAACCTGTCTATGCATTAATATCCCTTAGAAAACATTCTTTGTTGTGCGATGAGGAATATGTTGGCACCATAGTTGGAATAAATAAAGATGTTGCAGCCACATCCCTCTGTAGAGACCGATGCCTTTTAAATAGCAGCTGAAGGAAAAACGACTAATATTTTTTACATAAAGCGTAATCTTTTACTCGCAGACTAGCAGACACACAAGAGGCTCATTTTGATGTATTTTTTTCATTAACTTGCGTGTACAAAGGTAAATTTGTCAGGATCACAAAGGTCCCTGGTGTTGACAATGGCACGATTCAGTCCCTGAAGTGGTTTCTTTGAGATAATGACAAAACAAGAAGAAAATGAGGTATTGTAAAATTAATTGCTCCAGAAATCACTTGGAAGCAGTAAAATGTCACCAAGTGCTCTATGCAATTCTCTGTCTAACATGACTATTCCAAGCCTTAGCCAATGCTTGGTCATTTAGGATCATTAAAACGATAGCACAATTTACTTTTGAATAGATTTAATAATATTCAGAAATGAGTAAAAGAAAATTTTAAGAAAGTTTGGAAACTAAAGATGGTTAAGATAAAGTCATCAAGTGGGAGACACTTTGTTCTTTGCGCTCTAGATTTTCTGATAATAAGACCTTTAAATGAAATTGCAGTTAGACTGCCTGAGCCTAAATGACTGATGTAATAGAAAATTATAGCTTACAGAGAGGTACATAACAAGGTTACATGCAATGTCAAATATCCTAGCTGTCTGAGTTCCTGGCAGGACATTTCTCTCTGGCTAAGTAATGTAACAAAAATCTGCTATTGTCGAACAGGAAGAAACCACAACAGCTTTGGAGATAAATGACCATCCACGTAACATTAACTTGACTCTAGTCCACCATAGCAGGATTAGTTTGTGAAGTGCTAAGGTATATGGAGAGACAGGCTTGGACTGGCCCATAGGCCAACAGGTGGGAACAGCATGGATTGTCCAGAATCCTCACAGTACATCAGAACACAGCTTTTCAACCACCCTATATACAATATACAGTACAATATATAAGTAGCTGCTTAATGCTAGGGACGAGGGGGACCACCAAATAGGACCCATCGGCCATAAATCCAAAAAAGATACCTATGCGTTTTAAGTAGATGATAAAACTTTTAGGACTCATTTGAAGTTTAAGAGTGCTCTTGCATACAGTGGATAAAATCAGAGACAGTGCTGCTATTGGGTTCTCTCTGTCATGATAAGGGGCAGTTTGCACTGGATTCTTAAAGGGTTGTCTACTTTCAGCAAATAATTGGTATTGTTTGTGTAATTCCAATATACTTTCTGCATCAATTCCTCACAGTTTTCTAGATCTTTGCTTGCAGCCTACTAAAGAAAGCTTCTATCCTTACTGCTAGTGGATAGAAATCAGGTGCACAAGCCATAATTATCACATAGAATAATCAAAGCGGTGTAGTAATAATAATAATAATCATTTTTTATATTGGGCACACAGATTAGGCAGCGATACACAGAGTTTGCCAAACCTGTCCCTGTCCCCAATGGGGCTCACAATTTAATTAAGCTATAAGTATGTTTTGGAGTGTGGGAGGAAACCGGAGGACCCAGAGGAAATCCACGCAAACACGAAGAGAAATTACAAGCTATTTGCAGATGTTGACCCTGGGACTTGAACCCAGGTCCCCAGCGCTGCAAGGCTGTAGTGCTAACCACTGAGCCACCCATAATAGTAGTAATAATGGCTCCTGCACCTGGTTGTCCATCACATGACCATGATTTCCATGATTAACAGAAGTAAACATAGAAGCTTTCTATAGAAGGACAGAAAGCAGAGATATAGAAAACCATGAGGATTTGATACACAAAGTATATTGGAAAATTGTTCCATACCCAAGTAATATCAATTATTTGCTGAAAGTGGACAACCCCTTTAAGTTACAGTGAGAGTTTAGGATAGAATAGAGAATGTCCCCTCGATGTGTTGTTTTCTTCAGTTTCTACCACTGATTTGCATAATGTAAATAATAATCTTAGAAATGAAACAAAATCAAAGTGCTATTCCATTTCCAATCACCAAATTCAGTGTTTAGACATATTTTACGTTCAGTTACTTGGGATCTGAGCCAGAGGAAAATGTTGGGTAGTACTGAGGAGGTCTAGTAGATGTACTCGCTCTTGTATATTTATTTAATTATAGAATGCATAGCAAACACAGTGTCAGAATAGAATATGAATTTTAAGCTTGTAGGAAGTGGAGGTTTCTCATTTTCCTTTTTCTTATAAAGGGAAAATAATGAATATACAGGATCTGAGTAAACATTACAAATGAAAATGAACTCCTACATAACTGATGTACATGGATAGAATATGGAAAGATTGCTTGATAACTAGAACATTATAAACATGCCAGGCTTAAATGTTTGGAGAATAGTCTCACATCCACAAGGTCCTGGTACTGAGCAGCATGCAGAGTGCAAATGTGCAGGTATTAGGGCATGTGCTTGGGGCACCTCCGGAACACACCTCCCCTGTACTCCTGCTGCAGTAAATAGCCGCCATGAAATAAACATTTCCCCTGCAATGGCTGCTGCAGCTATAATGGCTGGCTGCCTTCTCAAAGCTTTCACTCCTAAATAAAGTTTTCTATATTTAGACACAATTCTGGTGGAATTATGGGTAACTTCATTAGATTGTGAAAGCACATGTTGCAATCCATGGCTTGAAAGGAATTTCTATTTCACACATGGTAATGGATAAAGACCTTTTAAGAGGTGTCCCCAATATTTTCATTTATTGTCTAATTACCACTATACCACTACAGTGGCAGCAGCCATAGCAGCCGCTATGTGGCCCACAGTGTCTGGGGGCCCCGTAATTCTACCTGACACTAAAGAATGGAGGATGTGCAGCATTATATACATATTAGGACACATTTACTAAGGTCCTTGCGCCAGTTTTCTGGCGACCTTTGCATGTTCTTTTATATGCAAACTGCTTGCACATGTATTTAAGAAGTGTCCGCGCCATATTTGTGTCGCATGCAACCCTTTTGTGGCAGCTGTACTTTTTTTCACAAGACACAAAGGGGTGTGCCACATTTGTCGTGCAAAGTCCAACAGAAATGTGTTGCACACCCTATGTTAAATGGTGTACTCTGTCAGAGCAGTGCAGGGAGTGTCAGAATCATGCAGAATGGGCACCACAATTCATGAATCTGGCGCAACCTGCACACTTTACAGGCAAACAGCACAAAGTACAGTTTACACTGTTTTTAGTAAATATGCCCCATTATGCTGCACATTGTACAGCATAATATGTATATGGCATACAGTAAATGTGATGTATAAATGCTGTATATGTGTGTGTATCTGTAATGTGTATATGCTGTATGTTTATATGGTGTATATAGACTGTATGGGGCATATTTATCATACGCTGGTGCTCGTGCACCAGCATATGATAGCCCCACCGCTGCATGTTTGCAACGGCATACATCAAGAGGCTTCTGCCTCTTGATGTATCGGGGCAGCCAGCTGCGCAGCGTTTATCCTACGCATAGAAAAAAACGCAGCCGAGGACTTTTCACATATGAAAAGTCGCCGGCAGCAGCGAGTGTGCCGGAGCGGGGACAGTAACGCCCCGCACCGGCCCACTCCCGGCCGGCTGCGCCCTCCGCACGGCCGGCCGCGCCCCCCTTCACGCCCCTTTATGCCCCCCTGGCGTGAAGGTGGTGGATCAGGGCAAATAATCGCAAGTGCTAGCACTGGCATGGCGCAGAGGTAAATATGCCCCTATGTGTACATACATGCTGTATGTCTGTATATGGCACTGTATGTATATGTGATGTATATATGCTCTATATGTGTGCAAGTGTATAAATGTGTGTATGAGTGAAGAAATGTATGTTTATGTATAAAGGTATTTAAATGTGTGTGTTTATATGAGTGTTATATGCATATATCCATTCAGAAGTCTGTTATGAGGCCCTGTCTCTCCTAGTTATGTCTCATCCAAACTTCTGACTTCCTAGTCTGCTAAAATTTACTCTAAATTCTGCCTTGCTAGGAAGATGGCATTTATGTGTGAAATTACTTAGAAACTGGTGAAAATGGTGAGGCAAGTATTAAGTCACGGGAAGAAAATAGGGCTGCTTCACAGTGGCACCATGCCCCATGTCATATACCTTGTGTCCTCTATACATGGGCTCAACACAGTACTACTACTAGGCTTGGACTGATGAATCCATTGGTGGGCCGGAACCTCCCGCATGACTCACAGATATAACAGGGCCATCAGCAGGTTACTTACTCGGTGTTGGCCAAAACGGTCTAAGGGATTTGCTTCTTAATAAGAACTCTGTTGTTAAAGAAGAAATATGATGATGTGAGGCTATAAGAGGCTATAGGTTTCCATCATTAGTATATTAATTTTATTCATGTCATCTAATTGACACAAAGGTTAGTTTTATTTTTGTTTATACATGCATAACTATATCTCATCTTTACAGAAATACCCCACTTCATCTTCTTTATACAGCTTTGTGAAGCAGGAGGTCACCTTCAGGTTCAGGAATTATTACCTGCCAGTGGCAGGCGTAAAGATGTCTGCCAGCCAAGTAATAAGTAGAATTTGGAATGTGACCGCAATATTTTATTTATTGTCTGCGCCATACATTTTACATGGCCATGTTCTATAAGAATTCAAGGCGCTTACCTCCTTTGGAGCCTATACAATATAGGTGCTTTTAAAATGTTTCTATGTAAATTTTGTTATTTTGTTGTCCAACCTTTTAGTCTACAAAAAAGACGACTAAGAGGGGACATGATTAATTTATTTAAATATATGAATGATCCTCGCAAAAAAAATATGGTGGAAATTTGTTCCAGGTTAAATCAAATCAAAAGAAAAGGGGGCACTGTCTCCATCTGGAGAAAACAAGGTGTAATCATCAGAGGCGACAGGGCTTTTTTACTATGAGAACTGTCAATCTGTGGAGTAGCCTGTCTCAGGCGCTGGTCACAGTAGGAACAGCAGAGAGCTTCAAGAAGGGTCTAGATGCCTTTTTACATCGTAATAAAATTGACGGTCATGTTATATAGAATTGTTTCCCCTAAATCCCTTCCTCATCCAATCCCTTCCCTTGCTTGGTTGAACTTTATGGACATGTATCTTTTTTCAACCGTACAAACTTTGTAACTATGTAACCTATTTTTAACTAGTTTTTTTTTTTTTTTTATTTGACCACGTTAACCCCTTAACGCTCTGTGCGGTAGCTCTGCGGCGCAGAGGTATAAGGAGTGTATGTAGAGGGCTCACGGGCTGAGTCCTCTTCATACAAGGGTGAGGGTTTTTGCATATTGCAGAAAACCTCCACCGCTAATAACCCCGGTCAGTGCTTGCACCGATCGCGGCTATTAACGCCTTTGCCGGCGGCGTTTAAAAGACGGCGGCGCGCGGGCGCGGCCATCTTTATTACGATCGCCGCGCCCCCAACCTTAATGGGGGGGCGGCGATCGGTTGCCATGGTAGCCTCAGGTCTTCGTTTGACCCGAGGCTATCTGGCTTCTGCTGATTCGTTACAATGAGCCAGTGGCTCATTGTAATAAATGTGCTGTAAATGCCCGATCTATCAAAATATAAAAGCGGTTACGGCCGGGGGTGACCTCCGAGGCGGGAAATGGTGCCCAAATGTCCGAAATGCGACTTTTACACCTTTTTACATCACATAAAAAATGAAATAAAAAATGATCAAAATGTCACACAGACCTCAAAATGTTAGCAATGAAAACGTCGGCTCATTTCGCAAAAAATGACCCCTCACACATCTCCGTGCGCCAAAGTATGAAAAAGTTATTAGCGTCAGAAGATGGCAAAAATGTTTTTTTCTTTTTTGTACACATTCGTTTAATTTTTGAAAATGTATTAAAACACAATAAAACCTATATAAATTTGGTATCACCACGATCGCACCGAACCAAAGAATAAAGCTGAGGTGTTATTTGGAGCGCACAGTCAAAGTCGGAAAAACTGAGCCCACATGCAGTTTTTTTCAATTTTTCCACATTTGGAATTTTTTTTCAGTACACGGCATGTTAAAATAAATAACATTACGGGAAAGTTAATTTTTTTACGCACAAAATAAGCCCTCACACAGGTCTGTACACGTAAAAATGAAAAAGTTATGGATTTTTGAAGTTGGAGAGCTAGAAATGAGCGGAAAAACCCTGCGTCCTTAAGGGGTTAATCACCTCTGGTACCAATTCTATAGGAGCTTTTCCAATGACATATGGACACATACATTGGTTAGGTTGCTCAGTTGTTTCAGAACGAAAATATTTTGTGCAATTTCAACAACAACCAAAAGCCCCAAATCATACCGGAAATGATAGGTTTACAACCTATATGTTAAGCATTGGTTTTGGAGTTTCAGTATAAAGAAAGTACCAATCAAAAATGTCATGTACATGTATCTACTTTAGGCTCTAATTCTCACTAGTACTAGTACTGGGTGAACATTAGTTGCTATCATGTTTCCTATAGACATCCACTATGTAGAAACATATACAGCAGTAGTGATCAGAGCTAATCACTGTGGAAGGATAGAAAACTTACTTTCATCTGCAGCTGCCTCTCTTTGCCTCCTATCATTTGATATTTATTACTTAGTGGTGTCTCCTACAAGATGTGTTGGAGTTAATGACTCTTTTGGAATAAAGAGGTAAATCAGCTTGCAGCTGAATGTATATAAATGTTTAAAGGTTTGTATACATTTTGAAACTTACCTACCTACCCAATAGGTGATAAAGATTTAAACTAATTAGACCAGCAGTTAAGGACATCTACTACAGAATCAAAGATTGTAAAACAATCATACATATATGCTGGTGCGTGCCCCCTCTGGCAGGATCGTCCCTTCTTTTAGGTTCTTATGCCCTGTTTTTACAAAAGAAAAGGCTTGTAATTATGCATATTAGCCTATAGGGGCTCTGGGGCCATAGGTGTTAATGGAGCCTGGATGCCCCTTTTGGCTGATTTGCATATTTTTTTAAAGCATATTCTTTAGAGCATAAGAAGCTTAAAGAAGAACAGGTCCTACAAGAGGAGGCACACACCTGCATGTCTGTGTGCTTGGTTTACAATCCTTGATTCTGGTTGTAGATGTCCTTTAAGTTTGCAGGCTTACACTCTATTCATCTTCATTGGACTGCCATAGATAGACATACAGACCCCAAACAAACCTTTCTCTGACTTTTTAACTTAGGTTATAACTTACTAAGTAGCAGCAGGAACGAACAGCCTGTCTTCATCCACCAAGTGATCTATCACACCCATAATTATCAGCTTAAGCCTTCCTATCTATCCTTTCTCTGTCCATAGAGCCAACTCTGTCCCTGCACACAGCATCCCTCTCTCTCGCTATGCTTGTAATGACTGAGAGTCAAAACATTGAATATTTCTCTGATGAATAAAGAGAACACTTGATTCACTGGACTTCACCGGAGTGCTGCTGCTTCTTCCTTTATTGGTTCTTCCTGGATCCATGAAGCTGGGATCTTCTTGCTGAGAGCAGTCACAATGATGTAATCAGGTCCAGATAGGGAAAATTTGGATTCTATGTGACAACTTGTGTTTCTCCATATGCTCGGTCAGTAAACAAATGGTGGAGATGGCGCAGTATCAGGCATTTTGTGATGTAGTGTTCCCAGGCTTTTTATTTCTGTATTCAGCCTTGTATGAACCACCATTTTAGGAAAATCATGAATGAAATTCAAGCTTGTTAAAAACCAAAGTTCTCCTGAAGTACAGATTGAATTCCACTATATCGAAACGCTTTACTCTTCTCAAGTTATAAGTTCAAAACTTGGTAGAACCCCCTTAAAGAAACTGCACCCCTTAGAATTAACTGATGATTATAGGTCTGGAAACTGCAACTCCTGGCAATTGGAAATCATTGTAAACATCCACCAATTTCCCATATATTTCCCATGTTTCATAATAAAAATAAAAATTTCCACAATGCCTATGAAGAGAATTGTCATTGATAACTAAGAATTATCTTTATGTATAGAAATAACTATTCTGGTAGGCAAACAAAGCAGAAAAATGAGAAATCCAATGGTATAGGTGTTTTCTAATTGAAACAGCTAATTACAATTATTTCATAAATTAGTTGATGGAGCTATTTCGATTATTTAGCTGCTTCATTGTAATAATTGCAATTAATTTCGGCTAGCTTGTTCTATTTAAAGCTACATGCATACATTTCTTCACTTCACACATTCCAGCTTTAATTGCTGTCTCCATTGACACAGAGGTTAACCAAATTGTTCTCATGAATTATTCATGGGATGCACTGATTATTATGGCATAATTTTTTCCACTAAAATACAGACCAACTGGAGCTGAAATATATGCTCTTAGCAATTTCTGACAGACTCATTTGGAAATTTTCCTGCATGTTTTCCAGATTTTTTGCTCTAATAATCACAATCTTATGTTGAAACACAAATTTATGGATCATCCATACATCAAATGAGATATTGCTGTAGAAAGCTATTTAGGATATCAATTTGAAGAGTCATTTGAGAGTAACATGTAGATGTCCAACTGACGTATATAATGTGATCTCATCCTGTAAGTTACTGTAGATTTAATCCAAATGCATAAATAGGAATGGTGATTGTCTGTAAATATACAATAGCAAAAAAAGAGAAAAGAAAAAGTTGTGAAACATGACATTTTATGTGTATACAAGTAGATTAAGAAAATAAAAACACTCCCATGGGAAATATATAGAGCAGGATGGATGACAGAAAAGTGGGAGACAGCCATGTTACAAATAAAGTAAAGGAAGGCATCCATGTTACACATCGCATAGAGACATGCATCTATGTTACAAATAAACTAGCGACAAGTAGCTGTGTTACGAATTATCTAGAATCAGGCTAAATGTTACACACAAACAAGAGACAGGCAGCCATGTTATGAATAAACTAGGGACTGCCATGTTACACATCACCTAGAGATGGACTGCCATGTTACACATCACCTAGAGATGGACTGCCATGTTACACATCACCTAGAGATGGACAGCCATGTTACACATCACCTAGAGATGGACTACCATGTTACACATCACCTAGAGATGGACAGCCATGTTACACATCACCTAGAGATGGACTGCCATGTTACACATCACCTAGAGATGGACAGCCATGTTACACATCACCTAGAGATGGACTGCCATGTTACACATCACCTAGAGATGGACTGCCATGTTACACATCACCTAGAGATGGACAGCCATGTTACACATCACCTAGAGATGGACTGCCATGTTACACATCACCTAGAGATGGACTGCCATGTTACACATCACCTAGAGATTGACTGCCATGTTACACATCACCTAGAGATGGACAGCCATGTTACACATCACCTAAAGATGGACTGCCACGTTACACATCACCTAGAGATGGACAGCCATGTTACACATCACCTAGAGATGGGCAGCCATGTTACACATCACCTAGAGATGGACAGCCATGTTATACATGACCTAGAGATGGACAGCCATGTTACACATCACCTAGAGATGGACTGCCATGTTACACATCACCTAGAGATGGACTGCCATGTTACACATCACCTAGAGATGGACTACCATGTTACACATCACCTAGAGATGGACAGCCATGTTACACATCACCTAGAGATGGACTGCCATGTTACACATCACCTAGAGATGGACAGCCATGTTACACATCACCTAGAGATGGACTGCCATGTTACACATCACCTAGAGATGGACTGCCATGTTACACATCACCTAGAGATGGACAGCCATGTTACACATCACCTAGAGATGGACTGCCATGTTACACATCACCTAGAGATGGACTGCCATGTTACACATCACCTAGAGATTGACTGCCATGTTACACATCACCTAGAGATGGACAGCCATGTTACACATCACCTAAAGATGGACTGCCACGTTACACATCACCTAGAGATGGACAGCCATGTTACACATCACCTAGAGATGGGCAGCCATGTTACACATCACCTAGAGATGGACAGCCATGTTATACATGACCTAGAGATGAACTGCCATGTTACACATCACCTAGAGATGGACTGCCATGTTACACATCACCTAGAGATGGACTGCCATGTTACACATCACCTAGAGATGGACAGCCATGTTACACATCACCTAGAGATGGACTGCCATGTTACACATCACCTAGAGATTGACTGCCATGTTACACATCACCTAGAGATGGACTGCCATGTTACACATCACCTAGAGATTGACTGCCATGTTACACATCACCTAGAGATGGACAGCCATGTTACACATCACCTAGAGATGGACTGCCATGTTACACATCACCTAGAGATGGACTGCCATGTTACACATCACCTAGAGATGGACAGCCATGTTACACATCATCTAGAGATTGACTGCCATGTTACACATCACCTAGAGATGGACAGCCATGTTACACATCACCTAGAGATGGACTGCCATGTTACACATCACCTAGAGATTGACTGCCATGTTACACATCACCTAGAGATGGACAGCCATGTTACACATCACCTAGAGATGGGCAGCCATGTTACACATCACCTAGAGATGGACAGCCATGTTACACATCACCTAGAGATGGACAGCCATGTTATACATCACCTAGAGATGGACTGCCATGTTACACATCACCTAGAGATGGACAGCCATGTCACACATCACCTAGAGATGGACAGCCATGTCACACATCACCTAGAGATGGACAGCCATGTTACACATTACCTAGAGATGGACAGCCATGTTACACATCACCTAGAGATGGACAGCCATGTTACCCATCACCTAGAGATGGACAGCCATGTTACACATCACCTAGAGATGGACAGCCATGTCACACATCACCTAGAGATGGACTACCATGTTGCACATCACCTAGAGATGGGCAGCCATGTTACACATCACCTAGAGATGGACTGCCATGTTATACATGACCTAGAGATGGACTGCCACGTTACACATCACCTAGAGATGGACAGCCATGTTACACATCACCTAGAGATGGACAGCCATGTTACACATCACCTAGAGATGGACAGCCATGTTACACATCACCTAGAGATGGACTGCCATGTTACACATCACCTAGAGATGGACTGCCATGTTACACATCACCTAGAGATTGACTGCCATGTTACACATCACCTAGAGATGGACAGCCATGTTACACATCACCTAGAGATGGACTGCCATGTTACACATCACCTAGAGATGGACTGCCATGTTACACATCACCTAGAGATGGACAGCCATGTTACACATCATCTAGAGATTGACTGCCATGTTACACATCACCTAGAGATGGACTGCCATGTTACACATCACCTAGAGATGGACTGCCATGTTACACATCACCTAGAGATTGACTGCCATGTTACACATCACCTAGAGATGGACAGCCATGTTACACATCACCTAGAGATGGGCAGCCATGTTACACATCACCTAGAGATGGGCAGCCATGTTACACATCACCTAGAGATGGACAGCCATGTCACACATCACCTAGAGATGGACAGCCATGTTACACATTACCTAGAGATGGACAGCCATGTTACACATCACCTAGAGATGGACAGCCATGTTACACATCACCTACAGATGGACAGCCATGTCACACATCACCTAGAGATGGACTACCATGTTGCACATCACCTAGAGATGGGCAGCCATGTTACACATCACCTAGAGATGGACTGCCATGTTATACATGACCTAGAGATGGACTGCCACGTTACACATCACCTAGAGATTGACAGCCATGTTACACATCACCTAGAGATGGACAGCCATGTTACACATCACCTAGAGATGGACTGCCATGTTACACATCACCTAGAGATTGACTGCCATGTTACACATCACCTAGAGATGGACTGACATGTTACACATCACCTAGAGATGGACATCCATGTTACACATCACCTAGAGATGGTCAGCCATGTTACACATCACTTAGAGATGGACAGCCATGTTACACATCACCTAGAGATGGACAGCCATGTTACACATCACCTAGAGATGGACTGCCATGTTACACATCACCTAGAGATGGACTACCATGTTGCAAATAAACTAGAGACAGACAACCATGTTACAAATTAATTTATGAGACAGCCATATTATAAACAGGCAGCCATGTTATACATCACCCAGAAACAGGTTAAAACACAAATAGATAGTTCAGCACTGTTATTCTAAAATTAGCAATGTCCTTTTTTCTTTTATGCTCAGTGGCAGCATTGAAGCACTCAACTATGGTAAATATGAGATTTTTTTATAATATAGAACACAAAAAGGATATAGACTAAATCCTTGGCTGCATCCATGAACTAGCACATTTCCATATTCTATATACAATGTATTGAAAATGGCATTTATTGTCAATTGAAATAGCCGCCTTTGACAAACATAAGTGAAAGTTTTTGTCTACATTACATAAGGCCCAGTTAATATTTTATCTGAAATGGTAAAAATTTTGACAGCATGGCTGTTATGAAATGCATTACAGTAACACTTAATCCCTTGCCAGAATGCTGGATGAATATAAATGAAATGTACATAATGTATCTGTTTTACACAATCACTAGTTATAAATAATTTCATGCTATATACTTTCCATTTTGTGCTTGAAGACACAAAAATCCTTTAATACGTGAAATGACTGTTCTAAATCCGTAAGTACTTTCCGTTCCAAAGACGTAAAATTCACTAATTCTAGACTTTCCAGAAAACTGTATCTTGTCCGACAGGTATACTTGGTTTTAGGTTAGTGAGCTGTTCTAGCACCTGCTACTCTTATAATTCTAAGAATATGTCCGCCATAAAATTAAGGCATTGACTTGATTCTTTAGCTTTGTGATCTTTTTATGGAGGTTTTTAAAATGTTTACATTTTTTAAACAATGATAAATATACAGTGTTTGAATTTTAGGAAATGCACATGGAACTATATGTTGTAGAAGTCCACAAGACTATTGTTGCATTTGACCAATTTTGATTTAATATTATTAACATTAGTCTGTGCTCTGAATTTTGTAATGTAGAGACAATTTTGCTGCACTGTGCATTTAATATAATTATATATATAATATATGCATTTAATATAATTTCATATATGTTTCCATTGGGGTATGGGGTATAACAGAAGCTGCATTGTGGGAGCTTGAAAGGTATTCACAAAAATAATTTCTAAACAACATTTCAGGCACACACTTGGACTGCTTTATAATTTTACATTAAAAGGTAAAACACAACATGCTGCTCCCTAATGTATAACCCAACAGATGGCTTTTCAGAAATTAGCAGGTTTGGATATGGCATTAGTAGAAGTCTTAACGCAAAGTGAGGTGTTTCGTTTATGTAAATCATAAGTATCCATGCAGTGTGTACCGGTAATTCCTAGTATAAAACGAAATTTTTAAAAAAATGCATTCAAAAAGGGAAAAAAAAGTTGGATAATAACCTACTCTACCCAACACAGGAAATACAGATTTTAGAAACTATTGTCGTTTATGTAAAACCTTTATTGTACTGATCTCATCACAGCCTTTTTTTCATTAATCTTTCGCTCCCCACCCAACCCATTTGCAAAGATTTATACCATTTGCTAAGTGATGGTATTTATCCATACCTGCCTTGTACTGGGAATCAGGAAGGCAATTACAAATGTGGTGAAACTGAAGAAAAGTGCTTTTGCGCCATTTTTTTGTGGCCTTGGTTTTACAATGTCCCCTTTGCACTCCAAATAACACCTCTACTTTATTCTTTGGTTCACTATAATCACAGGTCACTAAAAATTTATAAAAGTGTTTTAATACATTTTTAAAAAATAAAAACCATGTGTACTAAATATTTCTTTTTCATTTTGCCATCTTTAGACGCTAATAACTTTTTCATACTTACAGCCATTCGGTGTAAGGTGTCATTTTTTTCAAGATGATCTGACATTCTCATTGCTAGCATTTTGAGGACAGTGCAATCTTTTGATCGCGTTTTGTAAACTTTTTGCAAAAGTGTCGAAAAAGTGTAGTTTTGGACATTTGGTCACTATTTTCTGTTCTGTTTTCTGTATTTTGATAGACCAAAAATTTATGGGACGAGATGTTTCCTAGTATGGCAGGATATGTGGATTTTCCACATGATCTGTCACAATGTGCAAATCACACATTGTAATATATCTACTGAAACGAGACTGTTGCTCCCTGGTGCCATCATGTGGAGCAACAATCTAAACAAAGATGGCTGCGTGTGGCCTTTAAAATGCTGACGGCAACTTAGTCGGCAGCAATCAAAGTCTTAGCGGTGGGTGTTTGCTGCAATAAGCAGCAAACCCCATGTCCACATTCAGCAAACTAGAACAAAACTTGCATAGGATCGGTTGTGGTATATTAAATCAGCAGCCCAACCACTAGAGCACTGTACATACTGGCGACAGAAGTGAACTAGATAAAAAAAATCAGCATCTTCTTAGACTGTCTCCTCTCTAAGACTCTGATATAACAGTTATTTTATGTATTTAAGTGTACCTTTATAACCTATGGTGAAAATGCCAAGTTATTTTCTGTACAGGTTTTCAGACAGTTTATGACAACTGAAAACAAGGGGGTGTCAACTGGGATTAAGACAAACAGATACTAAAAAGACAGGCCAGAGTGTGCACAACAAGCCAGTCATAATACATCTGCTTCAGTATAATTTGCATTTTAGATCCCATTTTTCATTTTTTGGTGTGCTTGCTGTTATTATCCAGTATCTAACCAAGTACTGATTAAGAAATTATATTGGCAGGAATTTATGAAGCCAATTTGGCAAGACTTTTTGCATAATCTGTGGCAAAAAAAAATGACGTGCAACTTATGTATTAAGGCTTTTAGACTTTAGACTTTTTTTTTTACATGTCTTCAAAGGGTGCATGGCCTTCTCGCAAAAGGGCATGGTCAGTTACAAAATAATCCTAGACTGTATGGCACATTGTGGTGCACAGTTTAGACCAGCTAAAAGTCTTAAACTGTGCTAGAATTTACAATGATGATTTTGTTTTCCCAATTATTTGTATTGAGTCAAATGATAAGCATTACAGGTATATAATGACATTTCACATAGACTTAGTTTTCTTTTTCATTGTTCACACTTCTAATCACAAATCATGTTGGGACAGACATAACACAATCATGAATTTGACAGTGTTGACACATTGTAGGTAAACCTTTTCATATCATTGCAAACTATTTTGTATTATTATCATAATATTCCTGTATGCATTTTGCCTGTCTGATTGAGATACAGTATCCGTTTAATTTTGATAAACAGTGCAATTTATCATTAGAGAGGACATTTGTAAATACCTCAAGGTCCCTGTAGATCTAAACACTTTGAAATGAAATTGCAAATCCAAAAACCTAAGCAGACTTTTCCCACTTGTAAGTGGAGAGGTATTTGTGAGGCTCACAGCAAGGTTGGAAATTACTGAGCCATAATTTAATTTAAATAGAAGCCTATCACTTTACCCCAAAATAAGCAAAAATAATATTGATTTTACAGCGCTGTAAGTCATTACAATTTGTCAGCTTTTATGTTGTAATTAAATTGCCTCGGGGAAACCTAGTGTAGTTTTTCAATTTCGGAAGCTGGTACAGGTAGTGTATCTTGCCAACTTCCGCATCTAATTAGCTATAAATTGTATTTTATAGCTAATCTCTTACCTCTCCTTCTTAAAAAGAAAGATTGTTTGTTTATTAATCTCTTACTTTCCAAAAACAGAAAACACCAGGATTTACACAAGAAAATTGTGAGTTGTTTTTTATACAGTCTGCTATAATTGATTGCATCTCCTAACTACTAAGCACTATGCTATGTGTCTTTCTGGCATATTGTTTATTTTGCATAGGGGGAATATATACACAAGGACAATATTGGTTGCTTTATTGTTCTTTGCTTCTGGTGTGACTTTCATAAATAGAAATTGCAGCCATTCTATCTTCCCAAGTTATTTTTAATGGATAGCATTGCCTTCCTTGTGTTATTGTGGTGTTCTGTGAACATTACTGTCTTTTCAAATCATTTATTTAAGGTGCCTGCTCTGTGCTGGAGGCTGTATCATGAACATGTGCCCAGTAACTGCAGGGGCTCCATTTACTTCCAAACAATGCTTTGTCAGAAGGCATTTGAAGGATCTGTTCTGAACATGGCTTCCAATAATGGCACGCCACAATTTAATCAGAATTATGTGGGATCACGGGCATATTAAGGTTTAGTAAGATGCACATCTATATTACTTCTAATTTGTCCCACTGTAGTAGGAAGGATTTGGTGAGTTCAAATTTAAAAATGATAACTTACCCACCAAATAAAAACTTTTTGTGTTGAAAATCTCAGCTGAGGTGCATTATAAAAATTGCCTTTAATATTTATAGGTATCCCTGTTGCAGTGTGATTGCTAACTGGAGGTTGTCCCTGGGTACAATTGAGCAAAAACTCTTTTTTTATTGCAGAAGCCAGTTTCCTATAGATTTGGGCAGTACAATAGTGATTTGTCATTTGCTTATTCTGTCTGTTAAATAGTTTATTCTGATTATTGTCTGAATTATTACTTTTAGCTGGTCCTATGTACATAAAACTTCAATTAAAGCTATTTGCAGTGGGTACAAAGAAGTATTCAGGCCCCTCTAAATATTTCATTCTTTGTTTCATTGCAGCCAATTGGTAAGAACAAAAAAGTTCTTTTTTTTTGCTCATTAATGCAAACTCTGCACCCCTTCTTGACTGAAAAAAATATAAATGTAGATATGTAATATATTTTAATATTTTAAACAAGATTCAGACCCTTACCTGTGACACTTATATTTAACTTACATGTTAACTTATTTCCTTCTGATCTCCCTTGAGATGGTTAGGAAAGGCAGTACATGTCAGAGCACATGAGAATCATGAGGTCTAAGGGACTGTCCAAGCAGTTCAGAGACAGAATTGTGCACACATCAAGGTTACAAAAGTATTTATGCAGCACTCAAGGTTCCTGAGAGCACAGTGGCCTTTATAATACTTAAATGGAAGAAGAGTGGGATGACCACAATTCTACCTCGGCCGTCAAGCCAAACTTTGCCAGCATGAGAAAAGAGAGGTAAAGAAGAACCGCAAGATCGCTGTGGCAGAGCTCCAGAGATTCAGTAGAGAAATTGAAGAAAGTTCCACAAAGTCAACTGCAGCCCTCTACCGTAGGAGCTTTATGGCAGAGTCTGCCGACAGAAAGCCTATAAGCAGTTTGCAAAAAAAAAACCACACTGAGGACTATGAGAACTATGATTCTGTGTTCTGATGAGACGAAGATTGAATGTTTTAGTATTAGAGGGGGTTTTCCACAAAACCACTTAGACCCTATCCACATGATAGGGCCTAACTTGCTGATTGGTGAAGGTCTCAGTGATGAGACCTCCACCCAGTTACCGCTGTTGGACCCCTCTTTGTTCCATGAGATTAATGGAGCAAACGGCCACACATGACCATTCTGCTCTGCTCCATTCATCTCTATAAATGGAGCAGAACGGTCATGCGCGACCTTCTGCTTCAATATTCTTGGGGAGAAATGAGGGGTTTGACGGAGGAAAGCTCGCTCTCTGTACTGGATGATCCAAAACTTAGAGTACATTTATGATTTATCTGCAAACAGACTGCATTGCCCATTGAAGATAAAAAATGTCTTACAGTGTTTGAAATTGCTCTATTTTCTAACCATTTACTGTAGTCATAGTCACTTATTTATCTCATGACTAATCCTTTATTGCAAATCTTATGGCAGCTTTCACTCAAGAAAGATTGTTCTTGTCAAATGTCATTGTTATATCTGCTATAGATAATCATTGTTTATCATGTTTTTATTATGAAGTCTCTTATTAAATCTTTTTTACCTATTGAAGGAAAGTAAATTTAGAGGACACATGATTTTTTACACAGTTTGGAAAGTATACTCCTATTCCTAAAATGCATTCAGAATACTAATTTTGAATGGCTTTATAGAATTTTATTAAATCCATGGAATGTTAGCTATAAGATAAAATATATTACCATTTGGATCCCAACCTTCAAAAAGATGTATATCCATAAAAATAAAAACAGGATAAGATTATTTGATGTTGGACAGGAAATATTACTGGTTAAAATGTAAGGTTTAAATCACTTGGAGGTCCATCAGAAGGTATCACAGAGGACTTTATTTCATATGTTGAAAATATTATGTTGAATAATTATTTCTCTTTCATTTTCTTGAGACATCTTCATTGCTTCTACATAAAATGCATAATTTTCACTACTTCAGTTTAATTTAAGTGTTTAATTTTTATTGTTAACCATGAAAAAGGCAAGATAAGCTCTTCACAGGGCCATGGATTAGGAGTATAATAAAACATAATTCTGGAAGAAATATTATACTTTTATTAATAATAATAATCAAGCTCAAGAGCGATCATCTTCTCCTCCCTGCAAGCTTTCATTGGAGACATCTTCTCATTCTGAAATTCATCTTTTTTATGGCCATTTTTGCAGTATCTTACAGATTAAATTTCTTACTGAACAGGCAAGTCATCCAATGCATTACTTTATATCCCAGCATCAGGCAAACTGCAATTATAGGATGGCAGATATAATAGGTGAAATTTCCGCTGCATTGACCAATGTGTTTTAGGTTTTATATTTCATTTGTATTTAAAGGCAAAAATTATTTTGGTTAGGAATTTTTTTTCAGAAGGTAATATATAACAATACTGCTCATTGTAGTGTGATGTTTGTTTTAAAGTAAATAATTAGCTGTTTTCATGTTGGAAGGTGCTCTACATAACTTTCCCAAAAGCTTGCTTGGCAAAACGTGTATCAGACAAAATAGAGTTTGTGTAAGGCTTGAAAAAGGTTCTGATGAAAAACATAGCCTTCAGTATGTATAGCCAGGGTATTTTACACTTCTTGTGGAAGTTGATCAAGGCTTGAACACTAGTTTTCTTGAATGCGAGCCTTGAAATAATCGTAATTCCTTTCACAAGGCCAAGAATTACTATTATTTTTCGAGCCAATTGACAGGGTAGTGGAGTAGCTTGGCGTGGGGTAGGTGAAGATTATAGCAATTCTATGCCAGACATAGGAGGTCAGAGCCACCTGATATATCTGGTGTGGTGGGAGGGTTTCACAATGGTACCCAATATTGGGGATTTAACAAAAGCTGGTGCATTGTGACCAAGTCTAAGACTAAACACCATAGTCTTAGACTTGGCCACAATGCACCAGCTTTTGTTAAATCCCCAATATTAGGGACCATTTTAAAACTTGAGAACTTTTGTTGGAAAAGAGTTTGAGACTTGCAATAGACATTTACAAACATTCTGTTTCACAACTTGTTTTTCAAATGTTAGAATATCATACAAATAGAAAAGTAGTCCATTATGATAAATCACTTCATGTTTTTTCATGTTTTTATGGTGGTCACATGAAGGTTTTAATATATATTCTCCAGAAAAGATGCCATTCTTAAGCAGCTTATGCCATTAATTTTTCATTGGGAATTTGCCACAATGAATATATTATTTGTATGTTGCCAAAAATGTTGCATTATCATTTACTAAAATGTGCTTTCTTACTTTCACAGGCAGCATCATCTGCCTTAAGCAGCTTGGGACATGTCTACACTGCAATCGGTGATTACCCTAATGCACTGGCGAGCCACAAGCAATGCGTTATCCTGGCTAAACAATCCAAAGATGAACTGTCTGAAGCACGAGAACTAGGAAACATGGGAGCTGTCTACATTGCAATGGGGGACTTTGAGAATGCAGTTCATTGTCATGAACAACATTTAAGGATTGCAAAGGATCTTGGGAACAAGCGGGAAGAGGCCCGGGCATATAGTAACCTTGGCAGTGCCTTTCACTACAGGAGAAACTTTGACAAGGCAATGTCCTACCACAACCATGTTCTGGAACTTGCACAGGAATTATCTGAAAAGTCAATTGAAATGCGTGCTTATGCTGGCTTGGGTCATGCAGCGCGCTGTATGCAGGATTTGGAGAGGGCCAAACAATATCATGAGCAACAACTGTCCATCGCTGAAAGTCTCAAAGATCGTGCAGCAGAGGGTAGAGCTTCTTCCAACTTAGGTAAGTGTCATTACATTTTTATACCATGTTGTCACTCTGCTTTAGTCTCTTTTTTAATTCTTTCCTGCTTCTTGCCCTATGGAAGATATTGGGGAAAGAAGGATTGGACATGTTGGTATTAAATTTGACCAATAATTGTTCTCACAAAAGCCATTGTGAAGTGAATTACTGTTATTAGACATGGGTGAACGAGTCTCATTGACTCTAAATATCTAATGATTGTGGGTGAAGTGCTGGCGTGAGCCAATCAGAATTCAGCCTGCCAGTCTACCACACAATGTATGGGGATGGACAGCATCAAGTAGGTGATCAAAATAAACTGGCAAAAAGAGTATTTTACCAAACCTGAAAATTTGGTGCAGTAACAAACCCAAACACTCACCCCCACCTGTAACACCTCAATGTTTGTCGTGGACCTGAACATTGCAGTTCGGATCTGCTCAGCACTACTAGCTACCAAAATACATGTAAATCTACCTGTACAGTTATTTCAAATGGGAACAAAAGGCAGGTTATTTTAATCGTACCATTTTTGAACATATTTTTTGTATTGTAACATTTACAGTATTTGCTGTTTTTTTAATTCTAATTTAAAACAGAAATGAATGTGAAAAACAGCTGGAAACAAAATCATAAAAAGTTTCTATCCAGCTCACCCCATTGGTTGTCAAGGATTCAAATCAGCAGGTAGAAAGACATAAAGGATTTAGCTTTCCAAAACCAACAATTGTTTCTTTATTAGAACAGTTTTAGATTCACAAACAAATATACAAGGAGGTCATTACCAGCGTATTTTTGGCACTATAAAGTGCCTTTCCTTATGCCATTAGTTGGTCAGTGTTACCTCTTTGTATCTCTGTTTGAGCATTGGAAAATGTTATAATAAAGGAAGCAATCACTGGTTTTCTAAAACTGGATCCAGAACTCTTTTGCAAAAAATCCCCAGTGCATGCAGTGTTTTGCAAAAATTCAAAAATAAAATAAAAATTGCCAGTCAACATTTTTCATTATGTTCAAAATAAATTTAAAAAAATTAGAAAAGACAGCTAAACAAGAGGCAAAATGTAACAAATACCCCTTAAAACTCAATGGATCATCTTCTTTTAAGAAATCTTGGGTGCTTAAAACCTTGTGGTTTTAATACATAGCGACACATTTACATACCCGGTCCGGAGGAGTTCCCGAAAGTGCATTGTCCAAAGACAATGCACTGTGCTAGGATTCAATAAGATCGTGCACCCAATTTCCTGAATGTGTTGCTTCCCCCGAACAGGTCCGCAAGGTTCACCATCTTCCTCCCGGTGTATGTAAGTGCATGTCTTGTGACACAATTTTTAAGTTAAATCCCACGGTTTGTCCGAATCCGTCGGATCGTCTGACGGCCTGCCCCTGATTTGTGTTGCATGAAAGCCGGCACGATTGCACCAAAATCCAGTTGCGTGCGACACAATCACCTGCTAAATACCCAGCGACGCAATCCACAAAAACGTCCTAAAAACAGACTAAAATGCATTCCTTGGACCCTTAGTACATAAGCCTCATAGAATATCGCTCATGCACAATACCAACCCTTGTCCTTACTGATGTGTGACAATGCTGGACACTCAGGGTTAAAGTCACAATTTACTGCTGTGCCTGTTACTAGGCGGTTAGTATACGATTTATGTGACTGGAGAGTCTCCCTAATGAATAATTACAATGAAAATATGTTGACTCTCAGTGTAGTAAGATTATAATTATGATTATGAAAATCCCAGGATTGGTGGTGGTGGCGGCATTGTCAGTGCCATACTACAATGCAGCATGTAAAGTATATATGCTGACGGTATTAAAATTATATTATTACAATATTTGCACAACTAGATGAGTCTTGAATATCTTCAACAATATAGAAACCTAATTTCTTTTTCTGCTTTCTATTTTTTCATGCATGGGCTTCGCAAACATGTAATAAATGAGACTTCTATTAAATTGAATTCAAATGTGCTACATAGTATTTGGTTCCGCCACATGCTGTTGATCAAATGATGCTGCGCTATTCATGAAATTTAATATAAACGTGTCTGGGAATATTAGTAGCACACAGATTTTTTTATTAATATCAGTCTTTGCTTCTCTGTTTAGTTTGCTAGACCAAGACTATTTGGCTGCCTGTAACTCTATTGGGGTTTAGAAGAACTCTTCATTTTTGTGTTTGTGTCTGTCTGTCTGCTCTATAATTTTGGGTGAATGAATATCACACATTCTGTCATATTTTTGGTAAAGAGTATTTTTAATTAACTTCATATTTTTAGGAATTTCTTCTATTTCAACTTCATATATTTTAACCCCTTCATAACCTAGGGTCATTGGTACTGAATTTCCAGTTCTGCTCTGCGCTTCTCTAATTTATGAGATATTTGGAACTGCTTTATCATAATCTATATCAATTTTTAATTCGTTTTTTTCAAGACTTTAACTTATTAACAAAACTTAAAAATGTATAACTATTATGTTATTTATAACGTAATAATTCTATTAATTAAAATTTTATAGAATCAGTAGACAATTAACTAAAAATGTGAAGAAATATGTTATTTTGTCAAATCAACCTTTGTCAAAATATGTTATCAATATGTACAGTGTCAATTCGTCACCATTTCCAGGTACAGAGGCAGAGGGTGCATGTACTTCTGCAAAGTGTCTTCTGCAGCACCTTGTGCACTGTTCATATCTCCTGAATAGAGAAATATAATTCTAGAGTCCTACTTGAGAAAAGAATCTCCCCTGTAAAGTAATATCAGGATTGTCTTTCTAGGTGAAACGCAAGCAGAGTTATCCACTCTTAAAGTTACAATTGGGAATTGAGATCTGTATTTAAAACATACTTTTTACTGTAACTTTAACAGTGGGTATCTACAGAATTGTTTTTCTAGGTGCCATGGTTCAGGAGATATGACTGTTTTAAGTCTGATACTATCATGTTATATTTTATGTATGCTTGCTATCTGCATTGGGCATGTGCAAATAGGACGTATATAAATGTATGGGAGTCGTGAAGGGGTTGAGGGAGTTTTCTGGGATTTTTTATTGACATCTATTCCATATGGTAGTTCGGACGCCCCCATCGATCAGTAAAATATAGATGTGAACCCACCACAAGTAACCAGAAATCTGTACTTCTTAGCGGTTGATGTTTCTCTATTTATATCTCTATATATATATATATATGTATATGTATATTTTTGAATCCTCTGAAAAACATTAGACCGCCATGTCTTTATTTCTGAACAGACACTTATTGCTGTCCACAACAACGAGGTTCTTGTAAGACAAATGTAGGCCAATCCACAGAACATATTATTGAAATGGAGCTGGCAAACCCTCGATTTTAATGACAGAAGCTACTTCAGTTAATTTGTCCTATAATTGAAGAAAATATTTAACAATCTTGTGCCTATTCTTCACATGGTAATTTTTATTCTAATGATGCAGACACCGCTGTGCATATTTATAAAGAGGTTAGCTTTTCTTCCATCAATTACTAGTGTATTACATAAGATACCACACTGGGGATTTACCAGAGCTTGTACACTAGTTTTCTGGCATACAAGCCCAGAAATGGTCACAATTCCTGGCAGAGCGCTACTTCCCCCCTTACACCACCTCCAAGCCAAGTGAACATGTAAAGGTGCAAAAGTTGCTGTTCCTGGTGGCATTGTGGGCTGGAGCAGGGCGTTCTTGCCTTGTGCTGCGCACTAGCTGTGGCCTGTGTCTGGCACAGGTTATAGCACAATTCTAAGCCAGGAAGGAGCCAGAAGTACAGCTCATGTCTATAAATGAATACAAGAACAGCATATACTGTAGTACTAAAGGAGACTGACTATAAATTCAATGATAACAAACATTTTTATAAATGACTGTTTGAAGTGAATAAGTGTACACTATTAATATATCATATTACATTAAATATATTACATTCAATATTTTAACCGGCCGATTTTTTTGTTTTTAACACAATAGTCTATGGAGAGGGAGGAATAAGTTAAGAGACTCACAAACTACGGTTTCTTTGGCTATACTTTGCATGCATAACTCTAATATATCTAGTAAGACAATGTTCTACCACTGTTCAGAAAGCACCATTAAATGACTTGTTATCCAGCAGCAACCTGTAGATTCGTGTGTGAGTGTGAATTCAGATACAGTTGCTATGAGCTAGCTAAGATGAGCTAAGCAAAGTAATGGATGTGGAAAGCTACCTGACCATTGAAAAAGGAAACATAATTCTTTAATAAGATATATTGCAGTGATCCACCGCAATGCACATGAATGTTAGGGCAATTATTGGCTCAGAGAAGCCCTTCTGATGTCCGAGAAGGGAGCTGCACAGGGCATCTGTTTGCCCATACTGCAGGCACTCTGTCTGCCACATATATTGTGTTAATATTCTATTGGAACAATATATAATAAATGTGAATGTAACTGGATTACCCAAATAGAAGTGATATAGAAGTGGTATTAATAGAGTCTAGACCAAACTTGATAGTTCACTATAGCATCCACTGCTGAATGTCGGTTTAACAACTTGCTTTATATAATGAAGGAGCAGTGCTTGGGTGGTGGCATACTATAGACATGGATTTTATTCAATGCTGTCCCTAGAACAGAACCCCATGTTACTGTCCCCTTATTGTGGCACTTATATCTTTAACAAATTCCCATTTTGTGTCCTAGGATTTTACAATATATTGAATTAAAATGTTTCAGAGGCAGCTTTAGGTACTGCAGTCAGGCCAGCAGTTGGTTAAACCCAGATCTAAAGTATTGATAAAACCATATTGATTTGTATTGATTGTTTAGTTTTGCTCACAGATTGTATTGAATCCTTAGTCGGTATAAAAAAAAAGAAAGCAATCTCAGTTGCATCCACTGGATATTTTGAGAGACTAAATCTTTTTATGGCTGTAGCCCCTAAGGCTCTGTTCACACTGGCATATTCACTTCCATTCATCATGTAGGTATCGTGGTTACGACAAATACCTTTTCATCTGATGATGTGACATTTGATGTGATTTTGTTATGGCAGGAAAAGTACTGTACAGCCAACTATTTTCTTCTCCAAGGTTTTGTCTGAATCCTTTCAAAACTTTTTATGAGAGGGAAATGGTCTAAATAGATCCCCTGTACTGGCAGCAGATGCCTGATCCATTTGCTCCTTGATGGCCAGCCACAGGTCCTTATGGTCTCAGCCGAAATGATTTCTGTGTTGCACCTTGGATTAACTGCACAAGGAAAATCAGCCGAGTATTCTAAAATAAGTATGTACTATAACATATATAAAATAGACCTTTCAGATCAGTAACCTCTTGGCATTGGTTTGTATTTTTAGTATTGAAAGAAATTTGGATGTTAAGCTCAAGTCAATTTTTTTTTACGGTGCCTGTAATTGGCCGTTTCATTTAGTTTTAAGCTAAAAGCGTTTTTATTGATCAAAAAGCAAATTCTTTCATCATCGAAGTCACTTGGGTATACAACCCGAAGAAAATATGAATAATTAATAAAGGAGATTCATTCACCACTTAATGACCCCAGTAACACCTTAGCTGTTTTCATCTGGCAGACTGAGCTGTGTGCACTGGAAGAGGATATTACAATTTGTGTTACTATTTCATGTCTTCACTAGATCAATCCCTGCTCTCTAGGGTCACTGCCAGGCCATGTTTTAGTTAAATAAGCCCGTAAAAGACTGCAACATTTTTTTTGTCTGTCAGTGGACAATCAATTTTCATCTTCATCAGATTATTATTTTGAGAACACAATCCCAATCATAATAAAGATACATAACCTGGATTATTTTCCTATACATATAACAACAAAGCATTGACTTTGATATATTTAAAATGTTATTTTTAGAATAGTTTAATGTGAATTGAAAGATAATAAAACCTGGCTGATTTCTTCTGTAAACAATGCCACACCTTTTCACTTGATGGGAACTGAGTTACGATATTACACATAACATAACGCTGTGGTGCTCTTTCTGTAAGAAGAAGTCTTGATTTCTATTTCTGCAGCCCATGGTGCACCTTTAGGCTCTCTGCACCAATCCACAAGCAACAGAAACAAGCTTAAATTGACTGTTTTAGGTTGCGTTTTTATTTAATCTTTTTGCTGTGGCATGGGGGAGGGTTGAATTCTGCACCAGAATCCACAACAACATATAATTCAATTCTGTTACAGATTTTTTTTCTGTGGTTTTTGGCTGCCAATGGAGCCTTGAGCTCATTTCCATAGAATTTAGTCTAAAGTTTTGTATGCGATAAGGTGACAGGTTTTCTTTAGAGGGGTGCTAAGGATGCTGGGCAGTTCACCTACTAAAGAAACTGCATTAAATAAAGTTTTGAAACTAAAAAAAAACAGCTCCACCTTGCTTCACCCTATACTGTTTGTGTGGTGGCCTCCTTGCCTACTCCCCGGATTTGCTTTTCCATTTCTGATTTACGGTATCTCTTTTAGATATTTTATGATATATCTTCTTATGCAAGTGCCTACATAGATGTTGGCTTTCCATGATCAAACAGAGACTATTGCAAGGACTATAAAAGTGTAATTACTATTAATAGTTTATTACAGCAAGCAAAAAGTAAGCATGGGGTTAATTTATTTGTCATTTGGTGCTTTATTTTCTTAATAAGATTAGTTCTTGCTGAATTCTGCTTAGCTATGGTCACCGAATGTATGACTTTCAAAGGAAAGAAGAGATGTTTGCTTTGTACATAGGGGGAGCCAAACTAAATATTTGTGACATAGAAGAACTATAGAAGAACTTAAGTCATATTTAAGCTAAAATGCCATACAAAGGTCTGGACGTTGCAACAGTAAAATATATTTTCATTGGTGAGATTTCTGCTGTGTTGTGTTGCTGTTTCCATTAAAATATACTTTAGACATTTAACCAGAAAACTGTGGCTCCAATTTTATTTTATGTTGGCCTATTTGTTAAAAGGGGTGCACCACCCCCTGAATCACAAGTAAAATCATCATTGTGTAGGGCAAACCTTTCCTATTTCCCACTGGTCTGTAATTTTTGAGAAAATTCAGGTATAGCAGGGCCACACAAGTTGGTGCACCCACTTTCTTCTTTCCACATCCTTTTTCTTTAAGTAATGCAAGTACTTATGTACAAAGCCAGTGCTGCATAGCCATTCGCATCATAGAAGAAGGTAAATAGGTGCACCAGACAATATGGCCCCACCCCAGTGCATCAAGAATTTCATTAGCATAAGGAGAAATTTAACGTTTTCTATAAAATGACAATTCATGCACAAACATGCTGGTAAATTGATTGGCTTTTTAAGGAAACCCATTTACAAATTTCCTACTAGTGAATCATGAAGTAAATAGGTTCCCTTCATTCAAGTCCTATCTGCTGTATTGTAAGCTATCACAGACAACTTCTTTCTGGAGGGTATAAGAAAATCCATGCAATATCTTGACATCACATTGATTTTTGTGGGCTCTGTCTAGCTTTTAATTTCCATTGGGGAAATCTAATAATGGAACTTTTCTAATAAAAACAGAATACAGGCGGTCCCCTTCTTAAAGGGAACCTGTCACCATGGACCTCATTTTTCACTAAAGACAGATTGCAGAAGCCCATGACACCTGCAGTGCAAATATGTCTTTCTGCCTTTTCTATGCATTTGCATTACAATATAATTGTGTGTTATAACTTACTCTTGCTCCCTGACAAAATCCTGGGGTAGTCACAGGGGCTGCACTTTGGTGTGGATGCATTTCAAAAAACAACATGTGACTTGTCTGTGTTCCTCACTCCTCAGAGCTTGGCCCCCACCGTTGTGCTCCTGTACAGCTCCACCTCCTGCTCCTTCTCATAGGTCACAGCCTGGTCAGCCTGACATCAGTGGGGGAAGGACAAGCTGAACAGGAGCACAAACATGGAGACAGCCTGCAGCTCAGACAAGTCATATGATGTTATTTGAAATGCATCCACACCAAAGTCCAGCCCCTGTGACTGCCCCAGGATTTTGTCAGGATGCAAGACTGCACTGCAGGTGTCATGGGCTTTTACAATCTGTCTTTAGTGAAAAATGAGGTCCCTGGTGACAGGTTCCCTTTAAGAACACCCAACTTACAGACGACCCCTAATTACAGATGGACCCCTCTCCCCACTGTGACCTCTCTGAAGCTTTCTGAATGCTTTTCTTTAGTCCCAGACTGCAATGATCAGCTATAAGGTGTCAGTAATGAAGATTTATTGATAAACCTTGGTCCCATTACAGCAAAAAATGTTGAAACTCCAATTGTCACTGGGGCAGAAAAAAATATATAAAATATACAGTTCAACTTACATACAAATTCAACTTAAGTACAAACCTATGGAACCTATCCTCTACATAACCCGGGGACTGCCTATATCCTAAGTGGACAACCCCTACAACTTGCACAAGTAGACACTACTAGTGCCTGTGTTTCTACTGGTCAATGTGTCCGTGGGTTACCATAGTAGTTTCCTGTACAATTATCCAAGTTGGATATTTAGATATATACATGAAAAAAAATAAACATTTTTGTAGGCCACAGTCTTAAATTACAAGTAAGATGTTTAAACTTCATGAGTTCAAAAGCGGACAAGCAATTTAAGAAAATGCATTTACAGTATATAAAGTATGTATAGTAGAAGACAGTTACTTGTGTTACTGTAGATGCTTCCATGGGCTTGTGTCCTATGGGTAATAGGAATAACTACTATTATACACCAAGATGTCTAAGTTGTTAAATGTGTTTCATTTTAGTAAGAGAAGTTTTCAATGAAAACAGCTAAAACGTAGTTAATTTTTTAGTGGATTAGCTGGAATGGTGCTTAAAATGGAGTCTCTAGAGCATTGTAGAATACAGAAAGCAAAAAACATCATGCAGCTGTTGAAGTGGTCCAATGGGAAACTTAATATTACACTATGTTTCGGAAAGCTGAATTTAACAGACTAGTTGCGTGTTGCAAGTTTTCAGTCCTGTGCAACAGGGATATCTGGATTTCTACCAGAAGCCCCATGCTGTCAACATTGGGAAAGCAGATGGCTTCAGACAATCTGGCATGTCAAGTACTGCTCTACCTTGTTTGAGTGCGATGAAGGGATTTGGAAAATATCTAATAATTGGCTTCCGCTGAAGCCATTGATATATGTTTAATTAGCCCATATGCCAAAATTGCTTGTTTGTCAAATGTTGGCTGAATTGGTGGGATGTTTTCCATATTTCACAGTTCAGAGGATCCCTGTTATGTTTCTTGGTGGTTAAAAGTAATAAAATACTAGGGCAAAAGTGAAATATAACTTTAGCATAAAGGCTTTGTTCTCCGTTATGTTGTGATGTAAACTTAAAGATCTCTGAATAGGTTAGTACTTGAGTCAAACATTCAAAATAGTTGAAACTACTGCCGTTAAAAACTGTGTAACATATTTGCTATTTATTGGGCTCAAATGAAGTATAGCATCAGCTTTACAGATAAAATGCATTTAGAAGAAGGGACTTAGAAGAACCAGTAGGAAAAATGAATTTATATTTGCTGCAGTGTTGAAGTACACTCAGACTGTGTGCTGTGATCTCTCTGCTCTGTGACTTCTGACCAAAAATGTTTGTAGCAGGAAGCAGTGGTGATTCATAAAGCCTTATAAATTTAGCATGATTTCATTTTGTGGCATACAGGGAGCCAAAGACATGTCAAATTTTTTAACAGGTGACTCAATAAAATTTGGCACATTTCCCTCCAGAACAAGTCAGATAACTCCGCCCGCCCACCTTAAAAGGAAGCTGTCATCACAATTACAGTTATCTAGAAGATACTGTTTAGAGTTGAAAGTGTGGTTCTGTGGTGCCAGGTTCCCTTTAATAAATTCCTCCATCATTTTTAAGTGAGATTTTATAATTATATTTCAAACAAAACCGCTACACAGTTTTTTTTTTTTATTGTGCGTTTTTCCATGAGTTACTGTTTACCTCAAATTGTACAAATTGTAATCTATGAGATCTTAACCATATTTTCACTTGCCATTAGAAGTACTGGATGCAATGTTCTTTATAAAATTAGCAACATTTTGGAAAGTTAAAACTTTTAATTGAAAACATACTGGAAATGTTTTTTTTACTGGGTGGAATGTAACTTGTCCTCAGCTGTGGTATAGTTAGTTTATAACAGTATTTTGGCTCCACATGTGACACATATTTTTTACTTCTTGTTCTATGGATTTCTAAACATGCACTTTGAAGCAATAGTACTATCTTGTTTAGTAATGGCACATACCCAGAGTTACAGATGAATGAATCCATTGGTTCGTAGATCAGTTTTTTTTTCAGGCACCAAACAAAATTCTAATTTTTACTTCAAATTTTTTTCTTCGTTTCTTCGAATCTTTTTTGAATATAGTTTTCTACTTTCATTTACAATTAACAAAACTTTTCTTAAAAAAATATGTTTATACGTTTTCCAAGACAATTGGAGAAACATTGGCAAAGACCAAATAGATACAGATCATGAAACAAAACTTTTAAAAAATTTGCCCAAACTTCGAATCCTGGCTGATTCACTCATCTCTAGCCAGAATGTACCTTGACTTTATTACTAATGGAGGTGTGACCTTTAGGGCATAGGACCTGGGAGTGAAGAGTTGCCGCACTCCACTACAGCAGTATGCCCCATTTATAGTGTTATTTGCCTATTCAGTACCTCTGGTCCACTTGCTATGGACTGCGCTATATATGACACCATTCATCAAGCGTGTTTCTTCTGCACAACCAGGTGGTTTGTGTGCCTTGTGGTGAAAGACTTGAAATGGGCTGCATGCCGCTCTTTCATCTCATGTTTCTAAAAGTTGGAGGGTCCTTGAGGTGTGACCCTCACAGAGAAGAAGATTATAACATATATTAGCAATATATTTATGATAATATACAATATGATAACACAGTCTTTTGTCCATTGGGTAGGCTCCATTTATCAATGTGCAGCTACTACTATTGTACTTCTCCAACATATTGAAGGTTAGAGTGAAAAACATAACAGAAGTGTATAAGAGGGTTAAAGGTTCTGCCATAATGAAAAGCAGAGATTTACCCTGTGCATGGAAGAGAATGTTTGTGTTTCTTAGCTTGTAGATATCACAAATGGTTCTAATTGTTAGGTGCTGACATGTTCCGCTAGTAGAATAACCCACAACACACAGAGGAAAATTTATCATGAAAACGTGTGTCACTACAAGAAAGTCTTCCAGAGAGTTTATGCTGGAAACGCTTAAAAGCTATCAAAGTAATAATAGTTATAGAGGATATGTCTGCTTTCATTCTTAAAGAAAGCAGATGAGTAGTTGCCTGTGATAGTTCTTAGTGAGGCACCAGCAGAATTCCTTGTAGATTACAGTCCCATTAAGTGAACTTCTGTGATCTGCTCATGATATTCCATCATTGGGCTTTACATAAAATACACACATATAAATTACTGGTAATCTTGTTGTGACTTGTATAAGTACATGATTATAGTGCACAGTTGTACTGACTATGCTGCCGCTAGCTCCGAGCAAACCATTATTAGTGTGGAGTAGGAAAAGGAATATACACATGGATGATGGGTGAAGGATAACTTTACAACTTTTCAATGTCATTTTCATGGATTGAGTGGTTCAGAGCAAGGCAAGTCTAAAGACACAAACAAATGGAGTAGAAAAATATTATCCTAACCCTATGTGTACATTGAACTTAGAGAGTCGAATGAAGGTAATGATGTGGGTCTCCAATTATATATTTTTATGTATTTGGACATCAGGCCTTGAGTTAAAGTTTCATTTAGCTCAGAACACTGAAGCAGATGTCTGACAATTATATGTTGGATAGAGTTTAGTGAAGGAATAGTTTATAGGATTTGTGATAGTGCTCTGTAGTTCTATCACCCCTCTAGTATACTGACACTAATTCAAAAGCGGCTTATAGGTATCTTTATCTTATGAACTGGATTCCCTTCAACAATGGTAAGACACATAAAAATAAAAGCATTTTGGAAAATTTTTCAGGATGCAGTAGGTTGTGATTTTATTTTTTCTTCATTGAAACATTTTCTAATTCAGTATATTATGCATTTAGACCTCCCCTTCTGAAATTGGTATAATATACACCTAGCACTAGACTTTGTATCAGGAGGTATGTTGTTATGTAACTCTATCTTAACAGAAGAGAAAAAACAGATTATCATAACTTATCCTCCCCATTTAGAAAAGACTTGTTCCTTAAGTTCTGTTTTTTGCATTAAGATCCAGAAGATGAGTAGAGAAGTTACTGTTCTCTTCGCAGCCAAGCAGAGCAATGAGTTAGTAAATCATGGGCTGCAGGAGACATAGTAAGTAAGCAGGAGGGAGGCAATGCAGGCAGATATGAGAGAAGGTAAAAAGGTCAGGAGGTGACCTTGATCATTGCAGTCAGCCAAACAGCTGGGAAGCATCTTTTGCTGCTGGCAGGAGGAACAGATGTCATGGTGGGAAGGGAAGGGGGGTTACAGTACAAGCATGTGTTATGACTACTTATGTACATTTATTGGAAAGCAATGACATTGCTGATCATTAAAGCCTTCCAACAAAATGATCTTGCTGTCCAGGATGATATTCCTGGAAAATGTCAATTGATTTTAATGCATTTCTTTGTATATTTATTATAGATTTAATATCTTAGACAATACAATGATTAATAACTGGAAAAAATTCAGATGTACAGTAGCAGGATAAGTGGGGGAGGTACAATCTACTGGGGAGCTTGAGTCACCAAACCTATTGTATCCCTCACAAGAAAGTGGGGAAAAATGAGGCAATAAGAGAACAAAAATGATAGGGTAAAAATATCACAATCTTTATTTAAGCAAACAAAATACACAAGAAAGCACAGTTTTTAAAAGTTGAAAATTGTTGAAAGACAGGATTGAAGCTGGTAGTGGGCAGCAATACCCGGGCATAGCAAGGGAAGTGTACAAATCATACAATGTTAGGGAAATGCTGGTGTTGTGTAAGGCTCTGAAGTTTGTTAAGTATATATGTGTAAAAGAGGCTGGCCCGATAACCTTTCATACCAATGCAGCGATCTATAGTAGAAACATTCAAAGCCAGTCCTTACCAGGTAGTGAACCGGTGTTGCTTCCAATGCCCGGGGATGCCTGCTGCCCCTGGGGAGCTTGAGTGTCTATCCTTACTTGCAGTTGTGGCATTTATGTATACTTTTCTCATTGTCATTCTAATGGGAATCTGTATTCTTTACACTGGCTGTTAGTGAGTTTGTGGTGTGCTGCAGAGTAACGCATGCTAGGAGAGTGCGGCTTGCTGACCATTTTAACTATGCTTTTCTTGTAGCTGAGCTAGAGAGCCACGATTGAAGGAAATAAATAGCATATAAACATTATCCTAAATTTTGTGAAACAAATGGACTTGCAATGTTATAAAGATTTCCCCTCCTCTGGCCCCTTTTCTTGTCTTAATAATGGACCTTCTATTCCTCACCTTCTGTGAATGGAGAAGTGACCTGAACAGTTCCCAAAACCACTGTACATGGCTCCTTCTCCATGCACAGAGGATGATGGATCTGTAGATTGTTGAAGGAGTGGGATTTACATCTATCACATACTTATTCCATATTCTGAAGGCATATAGTTTCAGTTATTCCCAAAATATGTCTATCCCTAGAATGCATGACCATGAAAATCTACACTTTTACATACCTGGGGCCTTTTAGGCCCGTGTGCAAATAACATGGAATAACGCAAATAAAATTACTTTTCAAAGTTTATTTGAAAAATGCAAGGTAAGGATGCATTCCTACTAGCGTTGGTGTCTGCCAGGAGGGGATCTGTAATGGATCTGACCTCCTGGTATCCCCAGCTAAGGCTGGTAGAATCCGGGCATTCCGGCAGACTTAACTGGAGTTACCAAGAGATCATATCCAAAATGGATCACCTCCTGGCAGACACCAGCACTAGTGAGAATGCATCCTAAGATGTTAATAATTCAAAACATTTTGTGCAAAAAAACCCCAAAGTAACTGAATGGTCTTAAAACGGCCAATATACTCATTCGGTATAACTCTTTATAATAATGTTTTTTTGTATAAAAGTTTTTTTTTTATATAAAAGTTGCATTAAACATGCTGCAGGAATATCCCTTTTCAAAGTTTCCTTTTCGAATTTACTAATGACCGCAAAATCTGTCACATGTTATCTGTTTGCAAGAATGATCCTTCCAGACATTTTGTCCACAAGTGCTACAGACACGCTCCGATTTCCTGTCCTTCTTTGCTGGACAAATGTAACATTGCTTTCTTATTTTATCTCTCGGCTCTGGATGTTCCTGAAAACGTATGCAACATCTGATCATAGCTTACAGAAAATCTCTCTTTTGGACAAGAATTGTGGAATTCCTACAGTTCCTTGAGCAACTATTACAATATTATGTGATGGGGTGCACCCAAGAACCCTAGACGTACTGTCCCAAAAAACATTTGTTTTGGATGTTCTGGTTGTACGTTCTGCTGGATCCATTTCTTCTTCATTGAAGAATCACTCAATGATGAAGTAGAGACATTAGCTGGTGGCATGTACTCTTCATCAGACAAAGAAAGTTCACTATCTTCATCACTATCAAAAATGATTGCTTTGATTTCTTGGTCAGTCAAACCCCTGGATGTAGACTGTGCCATTGTAACCTTAGATGTCAGTAAACTAATGAAAAAAAATTATTACAATAAGGGTTGTAGACTCTTTGTTAGTGTCTGTGCAGCCCCCTCCTCTCACCTTCAGCAGGTCACCACTTTCTTTTAGGTGACGTGGAAATCTTTGGATTTTTGGAGCTCAGAGTTTTTTTTTCAAGAAACAAGAAAGCTGACTCCTTCCTCCTTCCTGTTCAGGAACTATGATGATATCATGACATCATGAGGTAGCCTCCTTCCCAAGATCACATGAACATGTAGTTAGGCACAATCCACACTCTGCGCAGCAACAGCAGAGTCATAAAGACTAAGGCTACATTCACACGACCGTATGGGGGACGTATATACGGCCGATATACGTCCCCCATAGATGGCAATGGGTGCACAGCGCCCTACGGGAGCGGTACACACGCGCGGCACAGTACCGCTATGTACCCGGGAAAAAGATAGGACATGTAATACGGCGCCGTGCACCATGTATCCCTATGGAGAGGGGCGGGGTGAGCTGCGCTCTCCCCTCCTCCTCTCCCCGCACACTGCCATTGCCCGCTACGGTACGGCGGGCAACGGCAGTGTGAATGCAGCCTAAGTCAAAGTTTTCCCCAGCAACAGAAAAGACAAAAAGACTTAGGATTACATGTAAACCTAGTATGGGCCTAAAAGGCCCCAGGTATGTAAATATGGGGTATTCACAAAAAAGAGTTATTATACCGAAATGCCTGTAACATAAAAATATATGAACAACTGGAAATGAATAACAACTATATAACTGAGGAATACCTAGAGTTTCAGAATTCTACCTAAAGTAATCTTGCAGTAAAAAGAAAACAACTAACAGGGCGGGCCTGCGAGGCCCCAGGTATGCATTCTAGGGCTATATATTATATGTCTATGTATATATCTTGACTCTAAACCTCTGGCTTTAAACTCCAAAACTCTAACCATGGCCCCAGTCTTCATATTCTACAAGACCTGTTAAGCATGATATAAATTAAGCCTTTTTTGCCATTAACAATGAGCAAAGTAAGTTTATTTGTACTTT